>NC_048303.1:3491883-3668436 GCF_013100865.1 Trachemys scripta elegans
CGACTTTACTAAGGCTTTTGATACTGTCTCACTTAATCTCATAAACAAACTAGAGAAATATAGCTTAGATGAACCTCCTATAAGGTGGTACACAACTGGTTGGACAAGTGTACTCTGAGAGTAGTTATCAGTGGTTCACAATCAAACTGGAAGGGCATAACGAGTGGGGTCCCAAAGGGATCTATCCTAGCTCTGATTCTATTTAATATCTTCATAAATGATTTGGATATTGGCATAGAGAGTACACTTATAAAGTTTGCAGATGATACCAAGCTGGGAGGTGTTGCAAGCGCTTTGGAGGACAGGATTAGAATTCAAAATGGTCTTGACAAACTGGAGAAATGGTCTGAAATAAATAGTATGAAATACAATAAGGACAATGCAAAGTACTACACTTAGGAAGGAATCATTACAAAATACACAAATGGGAAATGACTACTTAGGAAGGAGTACTACAGAAAAGGACCTGGGGGTCATAGTGATCACAAACTAAATATGAGTCAGCAATGTAACACTGTTTCAAAAAAAGCGAACATCATTCTGGGATGTATTAGCAGGATTGTAAACAAGGCACAAGAAGTAATTCTTCTGCTCTATTCTGTGCTGATTAGGCCTCAACTGGAGTATTGTGTCCAGTTCTGGGCCCCACACTTAGGGAAAGATGTGGACAAATTGGAGAAAGTCCAGCGGAGAGCAACAAAAATGATTAAAGGTCTAGAAAACATGATGTATGAAAGAATATTGAAAAAATTGGATTTGTTTAGTCTGGAGAAGAGAAAACTGGGGCGGGGGGGACGGACATGAGAACAGTCTTCAAGTACATAAAAGGCTGTTATAAAAAAAGAGGGTGATAAATTGTTCTTCTTAACTGCTGAGGGTAAGTCAAGAAGTAATGGTCTTAAATTGCAGCAAGGGAGATTTAGGTTAGCTCATCCTAACTGTCAGGGTGATTAAACACTGGAACAAATTGCCTAGGGAGGTTGTGGAATCTCTGTCATTGGAGATTTTTAAGAACAGGTTAGACAAACACCTGTCAGGGATGATCTAGATAATAGTGCAGGGGACTGGACTAGATGACCTATCGAGGCCCCTTCCAATTCTCTGATTCTGTGATTCTTGTCTTCACCTTCAAGGCCCTTCATATGACTGCCTGCCCCTATTTGTCCAACCATATCTTTTAATCCATCACCACCTGTCCATTGTGCTCTGCCAATGATATCCGCCTCACCCATTAATCCGAACTTTCATCCATGCGGTCTCATGCATGGAACACCTGCTTTGCACTAATGCACAAAACCCACCACCTGTTCTTCTTCAGGCTGCTACTCAAGACCCTGTTCTACCATGATACCTGCAAGATACTTCCAATTCATAATGGTGAGGTAGAGGGGAAGTGGAATATCTATCTAGACCTCTACCCCGATATAACGCAACCCAATATAACACAAATTTGGATATAATGCGGTAAAGCAGTGTTCCAGCCTGAAGAAGAACAGGTGGTGGGTTTTGTGCATTAGTGCAAAGCAGGTGTTCCATGCATGAGACCGGATGGGGGGGAGGGGGGACTGCACGCTCCGGCGGATCAAAGCAAGTTCGATATAATGTGGTTTCACCTATAACGCGGTAAGATTTTTTGGCTCCCGAGGACAGCGTTATGTCGGGGTAGAGGTGTATCTATCTATCTAATCATACATTTTACCCCACTCTCCTAGGAACATAGGACTAGAAGGGACCTGCTGGGCCATTGACTCTAGTCCCTGCTATCCCAGGCAAACCTCTCATACAATCATGTTCATAAACTTATCAAGCTCCATTCTAAAACTAGATAGGTTTCTTGCCCACTCTACTTCTATCAGGAAGCTGTTCCAGAACCTCCCTCTGTCGGTTAGGAACCACCTTCTCATTTCCAGCCTAAATTTACCCAGAGCCAGTTTATCCCCCTTTGGTCTTGCACCAATATTGTCCTTTAGCTTCCATAGCTTTTCTCCCTTCCTGGAGTTTAATGCCTCTCCTCCCCTTGTGACCTTCTTGTCTTCTTAGATTGCAAGCTATTTGGGGCTCTGTGTTTGGAAAGTACATGGAACATTATGGGCATTCCAGTAATACTAACAGCAACACTATATAACGTTCATATTGACTAGTTACTGATCGATACTGGGAACATTGTTATCCTATGTGCTCGGGAGCAAATACCTTCATACAATGGACGCGTGGAGAACTCTGAAGAAGTGAGTTTTTGACCCACGAAAGCTGATGCCCAAATAGGTCTGTTAGTCTTTAAAGTGCCACCGGACGCCTTGTTGTTTTTGTGGAGAACTCTGTAGCACGTCTCAATCTCCTGCTGGCCCCCACCAGGCTAGTGAGCATTTACACACCTAAGTAGCACTCCCAGTGCGCAAGTGTGGGGTGTTGATGGACCCCAACCACAGCCATGGCACTGCATACAAACGTTAAATAGTAGTCATCAGAATATCCATATGGCAATGCTGGGTTAACTGGGCTCCACGTCTCTAGCCCTGCCATCCTCTGAGCAGCAGGGGTAGCAAACAAACAACTACTTGATTCAGAATAATTATAAGTAAATAGTAATTAACCTTTTGCAGTCCCAGAGCACCTAGCACTTGAGGATCTCAAAGCCCTTTTTTAACGTTAATTAGGCACCACAACAACCTGTGTAAGGAAGCTAGGTGTTGCTGTTATTTTACAGATGGAGAAACTGAGGCACAGAGCGGTCCAGTGATTATACAGGCAGAAATTCAGCCCTAGGCAGCGTGCCTATGTGCTGCGTAAGTCCAGCAGCAGCCCTATTTTGAAGGCATCAGATGCACAGTGGGAATACCACCTCGGGATGAAGTCCTGGCCCCACTGAAGTCAACGGCAAAACTCCAATTGACTTTGATGGGGTTCGGATTTCATCCCTGGAGTTCAGATTTCCATCCCCCTGCTCCGCTCGCCACACAACAAATGGGATTCCTCTGGCTTTGCAGCTCTTCAATGCTCCGCACATAACTAACATCCCCAGGCTGATTCTTCAGGTGATCACAGGTGCATTTTTCAAAAGCGTCTTCGTCCCATTTTCGAAAGATTCGGAAGGGCCATATTTTCAAAGGCACCTAACGAGGCAGATACAAATCAATGAGAAAATTCGGCACCCACCGGCCGTAGGCACTTTTGACAATCCTATTAGGCACCTAAATACCTTAGTAAATCGGGCCTTAAATCTCTTTTGAAAATTGAACACAGGCTCCTAAGTCACTTAGGCACTCCTGAAATGGCTTCCCTCTAGCTATACACCAAGCAGCATATTCCACGCAAAACCTTATAGTTCCTCCAGGATCATCCATCTCCCTTAGTCACGTATCTAACACCCAAGGACTTTGGTCTCCTTTCAGGGCTGTCCAGATGGAGGGTATTTTGCTCCAGGCCCCGGGCCCCGCAGGGGCCCCGCGAGCCCTGGCCAGGCGGTGGTTCGGGTCTTCGGCGGCATTTCGGCGGCGGGGGGCCCTTCAGTGCTGCTGAAGACGCGGAGCGACTGAAGGGCCTCCCACCGCCGAAATGCCACCGAAGACCCGGACCGCCGCCGGGTGGGTACAAGCGCCGCAGCTCCCCCGCTTTGCCCCAGGCTCCCTAAATCCTCTGGGCAGCCCTGTCTCCCTTCAGTTACATCCATTTTCTGCTGGGGTAGCTCCATTGTCATCAGGGAAGTTACTCCAGATTTACAGCAGGAAAAGAGAGAGATCAGGCCCCCAAGGGATCCGGACAGCTCCTGTTTTTGTTTCATCACAGCTAATTTGAAGTCATTACTTGATTGCACATATATCTTGATTGCCTAAGCCCCAGGGATGTCTGCAACTATGATGCAACAATCTCACAGTGAAGCAATCAGATCAGGGAGCATTGAGTCCTCAAGCTCACAGCTGTAATGTAGTTGGAGTCAGGGATCTGCTCTCTTCTTGATGCTCACCCATAACTCTCAGTAAGACCAGCAGGAGTTATGCATGTGCCTTAATGGGGTGACTAGGCCAATAAATCTAAATGCTGTTCTCTTAATTAGCTCCTGGAGAGGAGTCAGGGAAGAGTCCAATAGACTCCAGGAGCTCAATCTATTTAACTTAACGAAGAGATAGATGGCTAAGGGGTGACTTCATCACAGTCTATAAGTAACCACACGGGGAGCAAATATTTAATACTGGGCACTTCAATCTAGCAGAGGAAGCTGTGACATGATCCAATGGCTGAAACTTGAAGCTAGGCAAATTCAGACTGGAAATGAGGCGTAAATTTTTAGTAGCGAAAATAATTGACCACTGGCACAATGTACCAAGGGTGGTGGTGGGTTCTCCATCCCTGAGCATTTTAAAATCAAGACTGGATGTTTTTCTAGAGGATCTGCTCTAGGGATTATTCTGGCCTGCGTTATTCAGGAGGACAGACTAGACGATCACAATGGTCCCTTCTGCCCTTGGACTCCAGCAATCATTGCTCACTGCTGATTACACAGCGTTGCTTACACAAGGTGACGCTAGGTACCTAATTCTCCAGCAGTGGCAGCAATGGTGGAAGCTGGTTACGCAGTAGGTTTCACTGTAACAGCTGCTTATCAAGCTGGTCATCATCGTCTCATTGCCACTTCCTGCTCCCACTGTTTGTCTGTCTCATCCACCTGCTGGTCCTCGCCTTACAGAGGCGTAAACATTGTCTCTTTGTTCTATGGTTGTACGGCACCCAGTACAGGGGGTTGGAGCTGCCTTGATACACGTCATAAATAATAATAATGGAAGCTGTAGTACAGACAGGTGTTTGTAACACAGACGCACCCCCACAGACAGCCAGACCTCCAGCTCCCCCAGCTCTCTCTCACACCCATCCACACACCCATCCACAGCCAGACCTCCAGCTCCCCCAGCTCTCTCACACACACCCATCCACACACACATCCATAGCCAGACCGCCCGCTCCCCCAGCTCTCTCTCACACACACTCATCCACAGTCAGACCGCCCGCTCCCCCAGCTCTCTCTCACACACACCCATCCACAGTCAGACCGCCCGCTCCCCCAGCTCTCTCTCACACACACCCATCCACAGTCAGACCGCCCGCTCCCCCAGCTCTCTCACACACCCATCCACACACCCATCCACAGCCAGACCGCCCGCTCCCCCAGCTCTCTCACACCCATCCACAGCCAGACCACCCACTCCCCCAGCTCTCTCTCACACACACCCATCCACACACCCATCCACAGCCAGACCGCCCGCTCCCCCAGCTCTCTCTCACACCCATCCACACACACATCCACAGCCAGACCACCCGCTCCCCCAGCTCTCTCTCACACACACCCATCCACACACCCATCCACAGCCAGACCGCCCGCTCCCCCAGCTCTCTCACACACCCATCCACACACCCATCCACAGCCAGACCGCCCGCTCCCCCAGCTCTCTCTCACACCCATCCACACACCCATCCACAGCCAGACCACCCGCTCCCCCAGCTCTCTCTCACACCCATCCACACACCCATCCACAGCCAGACCTCCAGCTCCCCCAGCTCTCTCACACACACCCATCCACACACACATCCATAGCCAGACCGCCCGCTCCCCCAGCTCTCTCTCACACACACTCATCCACAGTCAGACCGCCCGCTCCCCCAGCTCTCTCTCACACACACCCATCCACAGTCAGACCGCCCGCTCCCCCAGCTCTCTCTCACACCCATCCACACACCCATCCACAGCCAGACCGCCCGCTCCCCCAGCTCTCTCTCACACCCATCCACACACCCATCCACAGCCAGACCACCCGCTCCCCCAGCTCTCTCTCACACCCATCCACACACCCATCCACAGCCAGACCGCCCGCTCCCCCAGCTCTCTCACACACCCATCCACACACCCATCCACAGCCAGACCACCCGCTCCCCCAGCTCTCTCTCACACCCATCCACACACCCATCCACAGCCAGACCGCCCGCTCCCCCAGCTCTCTCTCACACCCATCCACACACCCATCCACAGCCAGACCACCCGCTCCCCCAGCTCTCTCTCACACCCATCCACACACCCATCCACAGCCAGACCGCCCGCTCCCCCAGCTCTCTCTCACACCCATCCACACACCCATCCACAGCCAGACCACCCGCTCCCCCAGCTCTCTCTCACACCCATCCACACACCCATCCACAGCCAGACCGCCCGCTCCCCCAGCTCTCTCACACACCCATCCACACACCCATCCACAGCCAGACCACCCGCTCCCCCAGCTCTCTCTCACACCCATCCACACACCCATCCACAGCCAGACCGCCCGCTCCCCCAGCTCTCTCACACACCCATCCACACACCCATCCACAGCCAGACCACCCGCTCCCCCAGCTCTCTCTCACACCCATCCACACACACATCCACAGCCAGACCGCCCGCTCCCCCAGCTCTCTCTCACACCCATCCACACACCCATCCACAGCCAGACCGCCTGCTCCCCCAGCTCTCTCACACCCATCCACAGCCAGACCACCCGCTCCCCCAGCTCTCTCTCACACACACCCATCCACACACCCATCCACAGCCAGACCGCCCGCTCCCCTAGCTCTGTCTCACACCCATCCACACACACATCCACAGCCAGACCACCCGCTCCCCTAGCTCTGTCTCACACCCATCCACACACACATCCACAGCCAGACCGCCCGCTCCCCCAGCTCTCTCTCATACCCATCCACACACCCATCCACAGCCAGACCACCCGCTCCCCCAGCTCTCTTTCACACACACCCATTCACACACTATCCACAGGCGGATCACCTGCTCCCCCACCCAGCCAGACTATTCCAGAGGAGGAACTTTCCGGTGTGTGGGGGGGAACCCGGGCCAGCCCCCGTGGGAGGTGGAGAGGGAGCTCCACCCAGCCCCACCCCACCCTCAGCTCTACTCTGGCCCCATCCCCAGCCTCAGCTCTGGCTCCGGACCCAGCCGCGGGCCGTGCTGCCGGCCCCCACCGCAGTCCTGCTGCAGCACCGCTTCTGCCCCTGCCCCTGCCCCCAGCCTTGGCCCCCGGCCCCGCTCCCAGCCCCACCTGTACCCCTAGCTGCGACCCCTTACCTCTGGCTGTTCCCCCTCCACCCTGGGAGCTCTGGCCCTGGCTCCGGGGGGAGGGTGGGCAGAGCACGTACAGCGGTAAGGGGGGGGGTGCACGACCCTGAAAAGTTTGGGGACCACTGGACTCGTCTCACACACACACAACGCAGAGCTGGTTCTTCCTCTGCGCCCCCCAGGGTGAGGGTGCTGGAAAGGTGAGGGTGTGTGGTGGGGATGGGGGACAATCCCGCTGTGCATTGTGTGTGCTGGGGAGTGGAACATAAGAACGGCTGTACTGTACTCGTCTCACACACACACAACGCAGAGCTGGTTCTTCCTCTGCGCCCCCCAGGGTGCAGCCAAATCATCTCCAACAATCCCACCGCCATCCCGTGCCAGGGTAGGGCATCCTCCCCTCCCCTGCTATCCTTCTACCCCCCTGCCCGCCCCCAGTTGCCCCCACCCACAGTGCACAGACAGTGTCCTCGCTCATCACCCCTCACCCACAGGGCTGCGTGTGGTGCTGGAAAGGCGTCTGGTGGGGGAAGGGATGAGTGATCCAGCTATTGACTGTGTGTGGGCCTGGGGATGAAGGAGCCCCTCCCCCCCCATGTGCTGCCAGTGGTGTGTGTGTGTGTGCGTGTGGGGGGGGTGATCCAGTTGTGCATCCAGGGTGGGGAGATGAGGATGGGGGATAATGGTGCCCTGCTGGTGGGAGATCCAGTCAGTCACTGTTGGGGGAGGGGAGGTGGACTACATCTGTCCATAGATAATGGAGGGGAGCTAACCTGCCTCTGTCTGGTGGGGTGGTGGGGTTGCTGGAGAGAACGTGTGTGTGCTCTGGGGGTGGAGGTGAGGTGGGAGTAGCAGGGGTGATTTGGCTTTGCATGGAGCGTATGTGTGTGTGTGCTGGAGGTGTGGCTAATCTGGCTGTGGATTGTGCATTGTGAGTGTGTCGTAGGGTGGAGCACAATCTGGCTGTGGATTGTGTGTTGTGGGTTTGGGGTTGGGGGTGGGGCACAAACTGGGGTGGATAGGGTGGAGCACAATCTGGCTGTGGATTGTGTGTTGTGGGTGTGTGTTGTGGGTGGGGCACAAGCTGGGGTGGATTGTGCATTATGTATGTTGTGGGAGTGGGTAATCTTAGTGTGGGTTGTGGCTATGTGGTGGGGGTGGAGCACAATCTGGGTGTGGATTGTGTGTTGTGTATGTGTGGTGGGGGTGGGGCACAATCTAGCTGTGGATTGTGTGTTGTGGGTATGTAATGGGGCTGGGGCACAATCTGGTTGTGGATAGTGTGCTGTGTATGTGTGGTGGGGCACAATCTGGCTGTGCATTGTGTGGTGAGGGTGTGTGGTGGGGATGGGGGACAATCCCGCTGTGCATTGTGTGTGCTGGGGAGTGGAACATAAGAACGGCTGTACTGGGTCAGACCAAAGGTCCACCCAGCCCAGTATCCTGTTTTCCGACAGTGGCCAATGCCAGGTGCCCCAGAGGGAGTGAACCTAACAGGTAATGATCAAGTGATCTCTCTCCTGCCATCCATCTCCATCCTCTGACAGACAGAGGCTAGGGACACCATTCCTTACCCATCCTGGCTAATAGCCATTAATGAACTTAACCTCCATGAATTTATCCAGTTCTCTTTTAAAGGCTGTTATAGTCCTAGCCTTCACAACCTCCTCAGGCAAGGCGTTCCACAAGTTGACTGTGCGCTGTGTGAAGAAGAACTTCCTTTTATTTGTTTTAAACCTGCTGCCCATTAATTTCATTTGGTGGCCCCTAGTTCTTATGTGATGGGAACAAGTAAATAACTTTTCCTTCTTCACTTTCTCCACACCACTCATGATTTTATAGACCTCTATCATATCCCCCCTTAGTCTCCTCTTTTCCAAGCTGAAAAGGCCTAGCCTCTTTAATCTCTCCTCATATGGGACCTGTTCCAAACCCTTAATCATTTTAGTTGCCCTTCTCTGAACCTTTTCTAATGCCAGTATATTTTTTTTGAGATGAGGCGACCACATCTGTACGCAGTATTCAAGATGTGGTTAGGGCTGGTGCAACCCATTAGGCGACCTAGGCGGTTGCCTAGGGCACTAGCATTTTGGGGGCGGCATTTCGGGTCCTTCGGCGGTGACTGTGGTGGCCGGATCTTCGGCCGCCCTGGTTGGCGGCGGCATTTAGGCGGAGGGAGCTGGGGCAGGGGGATGCGGGGAGGGCCGCCTGCTGCAATTAAGGGAGGGGGCGGCATGCCGGGGAACTCCCCGTCCCAGCTCACCTCTGCTCCGCCTCCTCCCCTGAGCACGCCGCCCTGCTCTGCTTCTCTCCCTCCCAGGCTTGCGGCACCAAACAGCTGATTGGCACCGCAAGCCTGGGAGGCGGGAGAAGTGGAGTGGCAACGGCGTGCTCGGGGAGGAGGAGGAGCAGAGGTGAGCTAGGGCGGGGAGCTGCCGTGGGAGGGCGGGGGGACGCCTCAGGGCGGAGGGGGGCGCGGAGACCTGCCACAGGGCTCGGGAGGGGGGGGCAAGGTGGAAGTTTCGCCTAGGGTGCGAAACATCCTTGCATCCGCCCTGGATGTGGGCGTACCATGGATTTATATAAGGGCAATAAGATATTCTCCGTCTTATTCTCTATCCCTTTTTGAATGATTCCTAACATCCCGTTTGCTTTTTTGACTGCTGCGTGGACGTCTTCAGAGAACTATCCACAATGACTCCAAGCTCCCTTTCCTGATTAGTTGTAGCTAAATTAGCCCCCATCACATTGTAGAGGCAGGCAATGCGGGGAGGATGCCCCCTTTGGTGCCTGGGATAGAGAGGAAGAGGAGCAGGTCCCTGCCAGCTCAGCAGAGGAATTGTTCTGGGCGGGGCAGGGCGTTTAAAGGCGTTTCCAGTGTGATGGCTTCTGCAGGGGCAGGGAATTGTCTCTGTTACTGGGGAGCTGGAGCAGAGGTGGCCCTGGGGAAATGGCCTGAATGCGGCACTCGAGTGCTCGGGGAACTGCAGTCGGCTACTGAGAGCCTGGCTGAGTGAGGATGGGCCCTGTCTGCTAATGCAGGGGCCTGGCCCTGCTTCCAGCTCTGAACTCAGAAATCTGAGGGCAACTGCTGCAAAGCACAAAGCCCGTGGTGCTGCCCCCCACATTGGCCCTGTCCCTTAGCCACAGGTTTCTTGGGGCTTCTGCTCAGGGTCTCCTTGCAAAATCTGTGCCCTGCACTACTCATCCCCCAGGTCAGCAGGCTGCTCTGCAGAACTAAACTCCTGCGTCAGCGAGGGACAGCTCCCCCCCCAGGCTCTCGGATTATACAAGGGAGGAAATCTGCATTTGCAAGTCATCCAGGGGTTGTGTAATTGTTTATCCCGCATGGGCACTGGCTAGCAGCATCTCAGGCAGGACATGCAGCGTGCCTACTGCAGCGCAGGCAGAGGAGCGAGCCGCCCCAGCGTAGCCTCCCTTGTAACTGGGGCACGATGGAGCATGCCCAGGAATGACAGCGCCCACTGCACATTGGGCTCTAGGAAAATCCTCCCACCGTTTCTTACGTCTGTCTTGGAGAGCCACTGCAATCATAGACTATCAGGGTTGGAATAGATCTCAGGAGGTATCTAGCCCAACCCCCTGCTTTGAGCAGGACCAATCCCCAGACAGATTTTTAACCCCATTCCCTAAATGGCCCCCTCAAGGATTGAACTCACAACCCTGGGTTTAGCAGGGCAATGCTCAAACCACTGAGCTATCCATCTCCCTCCCCTCCACTGGTCTCCCTGCTGGGCACGGCTGGTGTGAGCGGTGTCAGCCAGGTTCATCGCTCTTTGGAACAAAGGGATCTAGGCTCCTCATTCTCCTGGGCATACACCTGGCTGTAGCATGTGGGACAGTGGGACAGTCTTTTCAGCACTTCCTGGGGGCGGCGGGTGTCCAACTTTTGCAAGAGCCGCATCTGACACCTGTTGTCAAGCACGGCACATAGCGGGATGTAGCTGGAGAGGCTAATGGCTAGATGGGCAAAGGGATTTAGGCACCGCAGCGCTCACCATTGCAACACATAGCTCCTAGGCCCCCTCGTGCAATCCCCAGCTGCGAGTTCGGTGTCCCCATTCCCCATACAATGCATGGGGAGAGCGAGGTGAGACAGCGATCCTCAGAAGGCAGCAAGATGAGTGGGGAGCTGTCTGAGCTAGCCAGGAGTGACACGCAGAGGAAAGGGGCAGGGCTTATGGCCCAGAGCCCCAGTAGTGCGTAGACACCTAACTCCCATTGATCTGGACCCATAGGAACTTCTCTCTGCAAAGGACTCACAGCTGTGAGCTCGCGGCTGGAATTGGGTGCCTAAGTCAGGTCAGCCTTTTCTCACAAAAAACCAGCAAGACCCACCCCATTAGCACCAATAGCTTGCTGGGTAGGGAACTCAAATGGGTGGCAGGAGACCCAGATTCAAATCGCTGCTCTGGAGCAAGGACTTGAACTCAGGTCTTTGACCTCCCAGAAGGGAGCCCAGAGCCCCCAGCTTCTGGGTATTCTGGGCTGTTGTGTGTGTGAGAACCAACCCAGTAGATGCGCCCTGAGAACACCTACAGGATCGGGCCCCACTGGGGAGCTAGGCAGGTCAATGCATCATGTCAGATTCCCACCGGGGTGAAGGCACGAGCTCCGAGCAGCTCGCTAGGTGTGTGGGGCTGTCAGGACCTCACTGCTTTTGCACGTGCCCACCGGCAGATACTTGGATGCCTACCGGGTCGGGCAGCAGCTGAGTGGGGCTTTCAAGAATGTCAGTGGCCCCCAGCCGCTGGACACCTCGCGAAGCGGTTTGGTGCCTAAATACCTTGGTGCAGCTAGCCCGAAGTGGCTTGCCCAAGTCTGTGCAGGCAGTGAGTGGCGGAGCGGGCTGGTGCTGTCGCTGCTAGGCATTGCAGCTCTGTTTGCCATTGTAGACAAGGTCTCTTGTGACACGGTTGATCAGGCAGATTATCTATCCCCGTTGCACAATAGCCAACAAACAAACGATTGCATCCTGGATCATTTCATCACCTGCCTCACGGTGAACCAGAGAGCAGGATCCGGGGAAACATTAGTTACCTGGTCTGTTCACCAGAATGGACTAGACACTGCAATCCCCGTGCCATCTCCCTCTGCTTAACCCCTCCGGCTCCTCCTTCCGTCTGCTACACTCATGCGTGCAGCCAGACACCTGTCAGGATGAAATCCTGGCCCCACTGACGTCAACAGCGAAATGGCCACCCGGTGGATCCCACCCTATGTTCCACAGTGCCGCAGGGGGTTTCTACCCAGGGCCACCCAACCCTAGTCACCTGAGCAGGGATCAGTTGCTTCCCCTATAAGAAGCAGCAGGAAGCTGCAGAGAAGGGTCGGGGGGATGCTCAGGGAGATCAGAATGGTGCACAGAGGCTGCTGGGAGTGTGAATAGGCTCCAGGAGAGGAACCAGGGATTTGGGAGCAAGACATCCAGGCAGGAGAGGCCTGGAAATGGCTTGATACGCTGGACTCGCGAGCTTTTACTTTGAACGCTTGGTATTTACAAAACCAGAACCCAAGAAGAGGTGTGAATGGACAAAAAGGGTGTGGGATTTTTGTAAAGAAGCCCCTCAGAGGGGGAAATGGAGGCAGAAGCTGCGTGCAGGGATGGCCTATGCAGTGAGGGGACGCATGGGAGGTGGCGTGCCCTCTGACTTGCTCTCAAGAAGCTTTTCCTGGTATTCAGCCTACATTTGCCCTTTCTTTCATTCATCCCAGTGTATTTCTCCGAGTTGTATCTCCTCGTGCCATCCCAAAGAGCCCCTCCTCCCTGTCAGTTCTCACACCCTTCAGATACATGCAGGCAGATTCATGTGCCCCCTTAGTCACCCCTGATCATTTTTGTTCCTCCTCTTTGAACGCCCTCCCATTTGACTGCCTCGTCCTGATACTGAGGTCAGGGCCGGCTCTGGCTTTTTTGCTGCCCCAGGCAAAAAAGCCTCCCGCTGCCCCCCCCCCGAGCGCAGCAGGAGAGGGCGCCGAGCCCGGCCACGGGCCACTCTCCCCGAGCGGCCGGAGCGCCGGGGGGAGGGCAGCAAGCCCGCCGCGGCTCCGCTGGTGGCCGGAGCCCCGGGAGGAGGGCGGAGAGCCCGGCCGGGTCTCCGCTCTCCCCGGCGGCCAGAGCGCCGCGCCGCCCCCCTCCAGGTGCCGCCCCAAGCACAAGCTTGGTGGGCTGGTGCCTGGAGCCGGCCCTGACTGAGGTGCCCAGCTCTAAGCACTAGTCTCACAGAATGGGACTTTCACCTCCCTTGTCTATGACAGACGATCTCAGAGCAGTGCAGCACAAGCACGGAAAGCAGATTCAACAGGACACTTTAAGGCCTGGTCTCCACTCGAAAGCTTTGCGGTTATAGCTGCATCAGTCAGGAGTGTGAAAAAACGAGCTCCCAACCGACATAGCTGGGCTGGCAAAAGCCCTAGAGGAAGATGCTGTTGTACCAGTTAAAAAGCCTTTTGCCAGTATAGCTGATTTCATTTGGGGAACTGCTGTAAGCCGTAACTTGGGACAGGGACTGTCTCTTTCTTCGGTGTTTGTACAGCTCCTAGCACTCCGGTGGCCTGGTCCATGACTAGGGCTCCTAGGCACTGTGGTAGTAAGCACCTCGTGCCTCCCCACACTGGGGGGGTCACCGTCTAAAGGGGAGGAGTGGCCCCCCGCCCTGCGCCCAGCCCGGGGGCCGCCGCACTCTCCCCACCCTACCCCGCCAGTTACCTGCCTGGGTGGGGGCGGCCGCCTCCACCTCCCACAGCCACAGGTGGTGGCAGCAGTGGGAGGACAGGGTCCTTCCCTTCCCGGCAGGCCAATCTGGGGGGCGGGCACTTGACCCTTCATGACCCTCTGACATGTTGCCCATTCCCAGGAAGGTTTGCCAATACAGCTATACCAGCAAACCCTTTCTAGTATAGACAGGGCGAGAGGAAGAATATACTACAGGCTAATATATTTTGGCCACTATGGTGGCAAGAAATTTCCCTCAAGGACAAGTTACTCCATAATTGTTCAGTTCGGGAGTTCTCAGAACTTCCTCTGAAGGATCTGGCCCGGTCACTGTCTGAGGCCAGGACTACTTTTCGGATGCAGTATGGCAGTGCCTATGTTAAGTGAAACCTATGTCCGTTGGCATATTATATTAGTTCATCAGGTGGTATCAGTGGGTGCTTTGTTTGCCTCTGCTTTCTTGGTTCCTGCTAACTAGAAAAGCTGTGGATAAGAAGTAAGCCAAAGCCAGAGCAGGTTTGGAGCACAACACTAGTTTGATGCAGCCTTGTGTAATTCCACCCCCTCAATTTGCTGGGGGCACGTCATTATTTTCAACAGGCGAGTTCTCTGAGTTTGCTCGTGATGGGAAGCGGGGGGTGCGTAGGTTTTGTCGCTGGGCTGGTACATTTTTGTGACAATTTTGCAAGACTGTCCCCACCCAGCTGGACACGAATGGAGGTTATCACCCAGGCCTCAAGTGAAACTAATGTAAGGGCTTGTCCACACTACAAAATTAGGTCAACTTAATTTAGGTCAATCTACAGCCACCGCAGTAATTCGATCTGCTGTTGGTGTTCACACTGCCCTCCTTCTGCCGGTGGTGTGCGTCCTCACCAGGAGCACTTGCAACCGACTGAAGTGGGGCATTGTGGGCAGGGGCGGCTCCAGGCACCAGTACACCAAATGCGTGCCTGGGGCGGCAAGCCGCGGGGGCGGCCTGCTGGTCGCTGTGAGGGCGGCAGTCAGGCAGCCTTCGGCGGCGTGCCCACAGGAGGTCCACCAGTCCCGCGGCTTCGGCGGCAATTCAGTGGTGGGTACGCCGAATCCACATTACCAGCGGACCTCCCGCAGGTGCGCTGCCGAAAGCCGCCTGACTGCCGTGCTTGGGGCAGCAAAATACATAGAGCCGCCCCTGATTGTGGGGCACTGACAGCCAAATCTGGGGCACTGACACTCCTGTGGGTTCACAGCTGGAGCCCCCCACCCGCCCCAGGATGATAGCCTGAGCTGCGAGCCAGGTGCAGGCTCAATTGCACAGCAGGGAGCCTAGAAGCCCTGAAATTGACCTTGTCAATTTCACTGCTCCAGCTCTGAGCTTAGGGCTGGAGGGGACAGGATAGCAGGCCTGAAACTGACAAGAATGATCGCCAACAGCTGAGGTAAGCAGAGGACACTACATTCACATAAGTGCTACGCCTCTCGCGGAGTTGGAGTTATGATGTCAGTGTAGCAAGACACTTACTTCCGTGGAAGCAGCATTCTAGTGTAGACACGGACATGATTAGCTTGACATAAGCTGCTGGAGCGCGACCTAACTCCGTAGTGTAGCCCAAGCCTAAGTGATCTTAGCTCGCGGTTCAGTAACATGTGCACATACTGCTCACTCCTGTTGCCCTACTCAGATCTTATGCAGGCAAAAGTTTCTGTTGATTGCTATGAGATTATTAGCCAAGGGAGGGATGTTAAAATCTCATTGGGAATCTGGGTTTTCTAGCCATAGCTCTAAGTACAGGTCTGTCAGACTACAATACCCGGAATCCTTAATTTAAGGACGAGTGGGTCAGTGTTTGAAGTGAAAAACAGAGCAAAGTCGGCGCCGACGCTGTGGGTGCTCCGGGGCTGGAGCACCCACAGGGAAAAATTAGTGGGTGCTCTGCACCGACTGGCAGCTGTTTGGCTGCTCCGGGGTGGAGGGAGGAGCAGGAACGTGGCGCGCTCAGGGGAGGAGGCGGGGAAGAGGCGGGGCTGGGGCGGGGATTTGGGGAAGGAGTCGGAATAGGGGCGGGGCAGGGGTAAGAGGGGTGGAGTCGGGCAGGGCCGGGGGTAGAGAGGGGTTGATCACCCGCCGTTGGGAGCAGAAGTTGGCGCCTATTCTCCAAAACAATGGAGCATTCCCACTTGGAAGCCCAGTCACACGCAGTGAAGTTTTCCTGACACGATTGATGGCCCAAAACCAATCGCAAAGTCACGTACATGACTTTCCACAACAGCAGTGCCTGTGGCACTCGTCCGGACCGTGAAACAGAAGCAACACTGAACTGGCCAATCACAACGACCCAACGTGGCTAAACTAGCGACTAGTGAGAACAGACTGTTCACAATCAACTCTTAGACTAAAGGAATTTCTAGCGATTCGAAATAAAGAATGAACTGGAGGAAGCCGCTCGCTGCTCGTAGATATTCTGCCTGCAGAAAAAGCCTACATTGCTAGGAGCTCTTCACTCCTCTCTAGTACAGAAGCCTGTTTTCCTGCAGCTTTGACACAGCCAGGAACGTACTGGGGATGTTTTCAAACCATGATGGCCTCTCATGCAGTCAGGGCGATATCACTCAGCAGTATGCCCACCATTTCCTCAGACACAGCAGGGTCCATCTGCTTCCCTCCGGTGGTGCTATTGTGAATTACACCCCGCCCACTTCAACACGTGCATTTTAGCCAGTGCCGTTGCTGACTATCATTTTCTTGCAGCCCAGGGTCATGATCGAATTAGCAGAGCTGCATGGAGGGGATGCGGCAATGGAGTCCCAGGAGGGGCTGCAGGTCAGGATTGAGGTGCACCATCAAGGCTGTGTGGAAGGGACCCAGCTAGGGTGACCAGATGTCCTGATTTTATAGGGACAGTCTTGATTTGGGGGGCTTTTTCTTATATAGGCACCTATTACCCTCCCACCCCCTCTCCCGATTTTTTACACTTGCTATCTGGTCGCCCTAGACCCAGCTCAGGTTGATTCATGGTGCACAGAGAGCTGCAGAGAGGGGCCTAGAACTCAGTGGTGAGCTAAGTCAGGATCGAGGCCTGCCGTCAGAGCTGCATGCCAGGATTATTTCTGGCCATGCTGTCAGTCTTTCAGCTTTTATGAGCACCAGTGAGGCCAAAGATAATCATCATCATCATTACCCTGACGGTGGGTGCAAAGCGGGGGCAGCATTTCATAGAATCAAGCAGATGAGCAGAATTATTCCCTGCTCGTAGATCTAGCAAATAGCAACACTTACATACTTCTGTGTTACTGTCCAAACTCCGCCCGCCCTTATGCCTGGGCGGCTCCACTGATGGCAGAATTGGGCCCATGAAGTGTGGACTTTCCCTGTGGTTTTCTTCGACTCCCTGAAAGGTTCAGTGGGTGTGTGGGTGAAGGTGCAACGGCACCGACTCAGTATTGCCAGCTCCAAATGTTCAAAAATCACGAGTCAGGCTCACCAAAAATCATGAGATTGGCTTTAAAATCATGAGCTTATGTCAAAAGAATAGATCGGGTGTCCTTCTTGATTTGCCTTCTGCTTTTTGAGCCATTAGGGTGCACTGGGGTCACATTTTGAAGCTTTCCCCACAGCCAGGAAGGCTGGAAACGTATTTCTTCTTTAAGAATGAAGGCTGAAATCATCACATCTTCACTTGACTCCAGGAGCTGGGGCTTTAAGGAAACCAACCATTATCATGAGACTCATGACAAAATCATGAGAGATGGCAACACTGCTGACTTCACTGATCCATTGACTGAGCCAAGGGAACGGAGCTGGTTGATCATGGTGAGTAAATACTGGATTTCCAGCTCTGGGATAGCGCAGGCCAATTGTAGCTCATGGGGAATCTAAACAACCCGGGCCTGATGGTCTCCTGCATAGCCTGTGACCCAGACCCTAGCATCAACATAGTTTAGCCACATGGAGAGATGGGCTCAGCTCAGAACCACCTATCCAAATTCTCTTCCTGCCTCACTGCGACCTTCAGGCCTTTCTAGAAATGGAACCTGCATCCAAATCAGCTGTAGATCTGGTTTGACAAAACCCCAAGCCACCCTTGGTTCTGTCCCACCTCTGGCAATGTCTGTTTGTCCAGGATTTGAGCTACAGGGCCAGGTCCATTTGTTTGGTTCTCCTTTGGCGGGATGAGCCAGGTCAGGTATGAAGTGGGTGCTTAAATCTCTGTAGGCTTTGTATATTTCATCTATTGATGAGTCTGGCCCTTCTGTTTACAGTCCTATTATCTGACAGCCACAGGCATTCTGCTGATGGCCTGTCCATGCAAATCACCACACCCAGCACTGGATGTTTTGAGCTAATCTTGAAAACTAACTCTGACTGTTATTTACTGGGCCCACTGGCTTATTTCATTATGGAATCGCAGAAATGCACATTACAATGCAGCTCCTTAATGCCTGTTTACCGAAGGATGATGTTTCACACTTAAATTACCCGGGGAAAAGAATCTAATGTGTAAACTCCCTAAACTCCCCCAGGATTCATGCCCATGCACGGGCAGCCGGGGATTAGATGTCCTGAACAGAGCATCAAGTTTTCTTTTCTATTGTGTAAAATGTGGGCATGTAGCCATCATTCCAGCAGAGGTGGCTTTAGAGAGGACCCTGGGGAACTGGGCCTGATGGGGGATGGAGCTAGGAGACAGTGAGAAAACAGCAGTTGGCAGAGAGTTCCCAGCTGGCTGAGTTGGGGGAGAGGAGGAGAGACAGTCTCGGTCCTCCAAGGGGACGAAGGATGGTGTTGTAGTTAACGCACTCGCCTCGCCTAGAATTCAAGAGGGCTGGGGTCAGCCACCATCTCTCTGTATGAATTTGGATAAATCACTTCGGGTCAGATCCTCAGCTAACATAAATCACTGCAGCGTCATTGCCATGGGAAAGCCTTTCTCCCGACTTCAATGGGATTATGCCAGTTTGCCCCAGGTGAGAATCTGCCTCTTCTATGAAGAAGATCAAAGAACCTGATTCTCATTGCACACAAGTGTAAATCAGTGGCAACTCCATTGTAGTTAGCAAATAAGGGTAAATTAGTCAGTCAGTAGAATGCGTGTGTACCTGGGGAAATTGGCTGGAATAGCCCTGTGTAGACACTCCCCTCCCCCATAAAAGTAATTTTATTCTGGGAAAATTAGGTGCCTCCAAAGCATAGAATCATAGAATATCAGGGGCTGGAAGGGACCTCAGGAGGTCATCTAGTCCAACCCCCTGCTCAAAGCAGGACCAATCCCCAACTAAATCATCCCAGAGTCATTCTGGAATAAAGAAGAGTCATTCTGGAATGAAGTCACTTTTATTCCAGACTAGATTGTCTGCCCAGGGAGCTATTCCGGAATAGCTCTTCTGGTCACTTTCCCTGTTGTAGACAAGCCCTTTGATGAGGGTAAATCAGGAGTAATAGAGAACCTCCCCATCCTAGAGAAATTCCAAGTGGGAGCTGGCTACACTAACTTCACAAGTTCTGCGTAGCAGGTGATCTAAGGGTGTGGCTATCCCACACTGTATTCTAGCAATTCCCTAGCTGGTGGATTGGTCCCAAGAGGACTGTGCCCGCTGGCATAACACATAGGTTCAGCCACTAGGATCAAGTGAACAGAAAGGTGACCAAGGGCCACCTTTTTCCCCTTTGGGTCTGGTGTTGTACATGGGGCAGCTCGACTTGGGGGAATCTGGTCCAGAGAGTTTAAGGGACTTGCCCAAAGTCACACTGCTAGTGAGTGTCTCCCTCTCAATCCACCAGGGCAAAGCTGTCCCTTCCTGTTCACGTAGATCAGACAGGGTTTCAGGTTCTAAAGAGTCACCCAGAATAGCCCATCACAGGAAACTGCTCAACACTCAGTGGCCTGGGCCCATTATTATACACCATGGGGAACCTGACTATACAGACCTCATCAGGGCTGAGGTGACTCAACTAAACATAGAACGTCTGCTGAGGCAGAACTTCAGTACGGTGTTGAAACAGCTAAGTTAGGCCCCCTCCTAATCATGCCTTGGGACGCTTGCCTCATTTCCCGCTCTTCCTTGCTAAGCGACCTATCATTTCTTTTTTACTACATCTACAGATAGAAACGTCTCCTCCTCCTGCATCAGCAGGATAATGGAGATAAAGGGAAACGTGATGGTCACAGCCACTTTCCGAAGCGAGATTTTGCAATGGTGAAATCCTGTGATGCTGTGACCTGGTGACCTCCTCAAAAGAAAGGTGTTTGCAACAGGCAGTGATCTAGGCGTACGTGTCACGAGTGAGTCATTACAGCTTTGTATGATTCACGCTTTTATCCCTGTGCATCCAGGGATGGGTGAGTCAGTTTGGATCCAATGAGAAGCCGCTCCAACTGTCAACCATCCTTCATGCCAAACCAAGTCAAACATCTTTAAAAAGTTGGTAAACTTGGAGTTAAACAAGACAATTAAACGTGTGGGGCTAGCTCCCCCACTGCTAGACATCAGCATCAGTCCAACGCAGGCAAGGGATTGATAAGGTTTCTCTGGCACTGAAGTCAATGGCATTACAGAGGCTCTGCAGCCTGTGAGGATCTTGTTTTGTAAGTGTGTGTGTGGCAATTTTCCAAAAGAGGAAATAACAAGAGATGGATCCGAGTGCAAATGCAGATGCAAATCGAGACCTTGGATCCAGGGTGTTGCTTTGGGTCCTTTGCGAGGAATAACAGCGCAGGCTGTGTCAGTGCCTGCAGCAGATGACGACATTCTGCAGAAAGCGAAGTAAAATAGTAAGGCAAAGCTCGCTGGGAAATGCTAATGAGAAGCCCTCAGTGTGTGAGAGGATGAGAGGTTTGCACTACTCCCAGGGGAGGAAGGATGGTTTTTGGGTAAAGACTACCCTGGAACTCAGGAGATCAGGATTCAGTTCCTGGCTCGTGAGCGTGGATAAAGGACGTAAGGGCAGATTCTCAGCTGTCATAAATCACCATAGCATCTCCTAATTTCAATGGGGTTATGCCAATTTACACCCGTTGAAGATCTGGCCCTTAAATCGTCTGTCCTTCACTTCCCCATAAAGTAAGGTCAGGGATATTGTCCTGCCTTGGGAAGGTAAATCCAATCATGTCTGTGAGGTTCTTAGATGCTGTAGAGATGAGTGCCATCGAAACGCCTACAACTTCAATAGAATCGAGACAAGTAAATTCAGTGTGTCATGGGCATTGAAGCAAACAACCAAGCCATTATCCTGCACGTTAGAATAGCCTCCAGAATTGGGTTTAGATGTGTGTCACAGTCAAGACTAAAAGAAAAGGAGCTAGTCAACTAGAGAAATTGCTACGCAGATTGCTAATTAGGAAAAACAAAGATTAACCCCATTCTACAAAACCGGGCAAAAAAAGGGGTCTCAAATACTATCTTCATTAGAAGATGCGACCAAATCAGCTGTGAGGGTCCTACTGAGGGACTCATTGCACCCTCAGCAAGTTTGCAGATGACACTAAACTGGGAGGCGTGGTAGATATGCTGGAGGGTAGGGATAGGGTCCAGAGTGACCTAAACAAATTGGAGGATTGGGCCAAAAGAAATCTGATGAGGTTCAACAAGGACAAGTGCAGAGTCCTGCACTTAGGATGGAAGAACCCCATGCACTGCTACAGGCTAGGGACCGAGTGGCTAGGCAGCAGTTCTGCAGAAAAGGACCTAGGGGTGACATGGCACGAGAAGCTGGATATGAATCAACAGTGTGCCCTTGTTACCAAGAAGGCTAACAGCATTTTGGGCTATATAAATAGGAGCATTGCCAGCAGATTGAGGGACGTGATCATTCCCCTCTATTCGGCATTGGTGAGGCCTCATCTGGAGTACTATGTCCGGTTTTGGGCCTCACACTACAAGAAGGATGTGGAAAAATTGGAAAGAGTCCAGCGGAGGGCAACAAAAATGATTAGGGGTCTGGAGCACATGACTTATGAGGAGAGGCTGAGGGAACTGGGATTGTTTAGTCTGCAGAAGAGAAGAATGAGGGGGGATTTGATAGCTGCTTTCAACTATCTGAAAGGGAGTTCCAAAGAGAAGGGATCTAGACTGTTCTCAGTGGTACCTGATGACAGAACAAGGAGTAATGGTCTCAAGTTGCAGTGGGGGAGGTCTAGGGTGGATATTAGGAAAGCCTTTTTCAGTAGGAGGGTGGTGAAGCACTGTAATG
Source organism: Trachemys scripta elegans (assembly GCF_013100865.1). NCBI lineage: Eukaryota > Metazoa > Chordata > Testudines > Emydidae > Trachemys > Trachemys scripta. The sequence continues at coordinate 3,513,883 of NC_048303.1, forward strand.
GGTTACCAAGGGAGGTGGTGGAATCTCCTTCCTTAGAGTTTTTTAAGGTCAGGCTTGACAAAGCCCTGGCTGGGATGATTTAGTTGGGGATTGGTCCTGCTTTGAGCAGGGGGTTGGACTAGATGACCTCCTGAGGTCCCTTCCACCCCTGATAGTCTATGATTCTATGATTAAAATACAGATGCATGTAAAGCTCGGGCTGGTGAAAGGTGGCAGACTGAAAGTCCTAGAGATGATATTCCCTGTCCCCAGCATGGAGAACAGCCGTGTAAGCTTCCTTTGCATCTGCCAGTGTTCCTTAACTCTAAGCTGGGGGGACCATTGCTGCTGAGTTGGAGGGACCATTGCTAGGGGTTAGAATATAGAGTGCAGCTTCCATCACGGCTCAGTCAGTCCTGGGACTCTCTCCTAAGGGCTTTGTCTACATGGGGAAACTTAGAGAAATTAATCTGAATCATCAACCCATTTCCAAACATCTGAGCCACTGGCTAGGTAATAAAATCACTGAGAATGGCACAAACATTAATTAGTGACTCTAGGGCCCAGTAGGGCTTTTGCGTCTCTAGCTGCAGTGAGTCACTCTCACAACACCCAGTGAGGTAATCAAATGTCACTGTCCCCATTTTACCGATGGGGAAACAGGCCTGGGGAGATGAAGCGACTTGCTCAAGGTCACAGAGTGCAGCAGATTTGGGATGAGAACTCTGGACTTCCTGGCCCCTCCGCCTGGGCTCATTCCCCCAATCTCGTGAATGTCTAGAGAGCTGGACATGCCCATCTCGAATATTGACACTAATACTACCCTTTATTATCAGCCTACCTCTGTCACCTCACTCCCTGGGAGACCCACCACCTCACCTCTGCCATAATGTCTGCACCCACCAGCTTAGGGTCCCTAGGAAACCACGGGGGGACATTTTCACTCTCTTGCTTTCCAAATGTAACAGAGATGCTCAGGTACTCTAGTGAGATGGGGGCGCTGTATAAGCACCTGGACAAAGAGCCTTACCGCCCACCAGCTGGTGCGCTCTGTTTCTGTGCCTGCACAATATTGGCACTCAGGCCAGGTCTACACTCAAAAATTAAGTCGCCCCAGCTACGGTTCTCAGGAATGTGAAAAATCCACCCTGAGTGACGTAGTTAAGCTGACCTAATCGCTGTTCTCAGGGCTGGCCCTAGACCAAATGGTGCCCCAAGCGAGGAGCGGCTTCGGCGCCTCCCCCTCCACTTGTTATTTAGAATGCCATATTTTTTATTGCATTTGTAGCCCATTTCACGACTTGGATGCACGATTTACATGCCTGATTTCTCCCTGTCATATAAGATGATACATTTATACGCTAGGCTCTGTAAATCTGTATTTATTCATGCTGTATATAAGCAAATAAAAAAAATAGTTTCCTCCAAGCGTATGGAAACTTTTTAATTTTAAGAATAACTGAAATGTAGTAACATCAAGTCATCAAACACTACGCATTAAGCACGGCAAAAGAAGTAACAGTATTTCTTTTAGGGTTAGGGTTAGGGGTTTGATAGATATCTCTGGCGTCTCATTAAATATGTACCTTTACTGACACTCTTCAAGTCTTAAAACAAAAGTACACTTTCACAATTACACAATAAAACAAGGTTCACAGTATCACAGCTGGCCTCTCACCTCATTCTTCTATCTCACTCATGGACTGTCTGGCAACACCCCGCCCCACAGGTGACTACATTCGAGGAGGTTTGAGGAAAATGTAGTTCTCAGACAATCTGTAAGTTTCCATGAGATTCTACCAAGGTCTGGAACATTCTAGGAGGTTAGTGAAAAATGAATCCACATACGGAATACCTGAAACGTTTTATTTCAAATATTCTGTTTTCCTTTTTGTCACTAGCAACAAAAACAGCCCTCCGCGCCTGGTGCTCGCCAAGCCCGGCACCCCAGCTGGTTATCTAGGTCGCCTGCCCCTAAATCCGGCCCTGCCTGTTGTAGACAGTGCTAGGTTGACGGAAGAATTCTTCCATGGGCCTAGCTACTGCCTCTGGGGGTGGTGGATTAACTACCCTCCCGCGGCTGCAGCTGTACCGCTAATAAGGGCATGAGCCTGAACCATGTGAGATCAAGTCTGAAATAAATGATTGCTAAGATGAAGGGGGTTGCACCCCCCAATGAAGCAGCCATATGCTTGCTGTAAAGCACTGGATAGGCTGTCAACCTTTTGGTTTCATTGGGTTTATGTGTCTAAGTACGGCTTGTAGGAGCTAGTCCAGTGCTTGCAGCTGCCCTTTGAAATCTTGTTGGCTTAAACAGAACATTTTTATGGCTGGCTGTCACTGTTTACAAATAGCTAGGCTTGGACAGATTAGATTTTTATAGGTAAATGTCCGTAAACGTTGATTTCACCGGGCACGCACAATCAGATGAAAAAATATTTCCATCGCTCATAATCAGAATTTACAGCGAGGCGAAGGCAGAAAAATGCTGCATGAGAATTTCTGGCGTGAGTTAAGGGTATTGACTTCGTATATTTTGACATGTGATGTTAACGATTTGTGTTTTAATGGTTATACAGCTTTAACGTTTTGATCATTGGCATTTTTCTTATTAAATAATGAGTGTTTGGACCCCCACTATTTTCTGACCCCTGCATAATTTCCCACAACAGTGAAAATTTTCATCAATACAAATAAAATGAAAAAAGACTTCTAGCCCATAATCTCCCACAACTCTGAAAATGTAAATGGAAAACAATAGGGGAAAATGCTTCAAAATAAACAACAATATAATCAGTTGAAATGATACAAAAATAAAAACTGCAGTCTGCCAAGCCTACAAAGAGAGGGGGCATCAAAATGAACAAGCAGATTGGAGCAGAGCTAAGAAATGAATGAGAAATAGGAGCTGTGATCGATCCCGTGAGGATCTCATGATGGATGGCCAGAAAGCGACAGGGAGAGACGGAGAGAAACAGAGAGGAGAAGGAACTTTGTTCCTTGAAGGCAAGTTCATAAAAACTTCAAGTGGAACACAAGTCTCCGGGCCTGATCCAGAGCCCACTGGAGTCAGTGGAAAGACTCCCATTAACCTCATTGGCAGCGGATCAGGCCCTGTACCCATGGCAGGGAACGTGGAAGAAAGAGAAATGATAAACCAGGGGTGGCCAAAAGACGCTGCATGGCAGAAGCCCCGAGATCCGTCCCCCCAAGTCTGGAAGGCGGAGAATGGGGGGGGGGACTCCTCGAGCTGCACTCTGTCAAAGAGCCACATGCGGCTCGTGAACTGCGGTTTGGCCACCCCTGCGAGAAACGTTCTTGTGGTTGCATTTTCACCCAGCTGGTTTGACAGCGGTTGAGTCTTTCCTGTGTTCTGGCCTCCTTTTAGTTCCTCCTCTATTACATTTGGAATAAAGGCCCATTAATGATTGCACCCAAAATCTCCACTTCTTCGGTGGAAAGGTCACCGGTGAAATAAAAAACGCCGAGAAAGCTTTGTGCCGGGTGTGGCTTTATGCAGGGTGTGTTTCTGGGGGGGGGGAGGGAAGCAAAGCAGGGGACATTTTTTTCACAAGCAAACTTGGCAAATTCCATTTCTTAGGCCCTGATCCTGCTATTCAGCTCTGGCTCGGAGCCCCCGTGAAGACAGGGATCCACGTGTCGGGAGCATGACTGGGGCCCTAAGTTGGAATTTTTACTACTTAACTAAGAGGAATGAGGCCTAACTAATAGCACGTGGCCTAACGACTCTTTCATCCACGCTGTCTCGAACACGCTGCCCAGGACTACAGAAAGAGGTGGCTGAGATGAAATGAAAACGGGGACTGATGATTCATTTCAGACAGATTCAATGAAACAGGCTGGAATAGTGCTGGTGTAAACCCAGCTCACACCCCCGCATGGAGCACAGCCACTTTCTGGCAGTTTGCTGATTTCATGGTGCAGCGCCACCTAGGGGTGGCTCATGATAACAGATCAGCTCTGGGTCAGGAATCTTTCCTGGCTTCTCTTTTGCTTTCCTAGGACGGGTCGTGCTGAAATGAATGCACGGTACATGGCGCAGTCCCTCAGCCCTGGGGAGACGTGTACGTTATTTAGACATGCCACACGTTTGGCTCTGCGTCCAGATCTGGAGGTTAGAGCTAGGGTTTCGAGTTAGGACCGTTTCTGGACCCAATTCTCACTCCAGTACACCAGTTTGATGCTGGTGTTAGGTACTGAGATCACTGGCCTAAAACTGGAATGAGGGAGTGGAGAATCAAGGCCTCGTTTCCCATGATTTTATTGCAAGAGTGACTAATAATCCCCCATACTGCATAGAATCATAGAATATCAGGGTTGGAAGGGACCTCAGGAGCTCAAAGCAGGACCAACACCTGCTCAAAGCAGGACCAACACCAACTAAATCAATAGGAGCTAAGTCACCAAGAAGCTGACAACCTACAGTCAGCTCTGGTAGGGAGGAAAACAGAATTCATTGTATTGTCAAGAGGTGACTCTGCACATGCAAGTTCAGCTGCTGTGTTTGTATAGGTGGGACTTCTTGGCTCATCTGAATTGAGAGTGGGGCAGATTCAGTTGTATGTGCTGTTGGAAGAGCACAGAAATAATGCAATCAGGATGTGGAGGTCTCTGCGCTGTTCTCCCCCCCGCCCTTCAGTCTCCTTACAGAGCTCCTGACACTCGTGCGTCTGCAGCCTGCTTATATGAGTAATAATAATTTAAAAAAAACAAGCAAACCACCCCCTCAGTCCCATGCTGAGAACAAAAAGTTGCAGTCAAAGAGAGGGTGGGAGGGGTGTGGTTACTTAGGGGCGGTGTTTCAGGGATATCTCAACTTATTTATAAGCAAAGCCAGGGCTGCAAGGATTAGAGTTACACACCGGGCTGAAGAGCTGAAAGCTAGCCAGTCACCTCTGTGCCAAAGCAGGGCTAGAAGGAAATCTCAGCCACGATGGGGAGGCAAAAGGAAGTTCTCACTAGAATTGGAGAGATGCTGAGGATCAGAAACAAACTAGTGAGGCAAGCACTGGCCGAGTGCCTGGGGACCCTGATTCTGGTGGTAAGTCTGCCTTTTACTACTTACGATACGGTTGTGGTTTTTTTGAAACCTTTTTATTAAGGCATAGTTGCAATAAAAACGTTAACATACTACATCGTACGGTCCTTGTTCAGGACCAGGCTAAGATTCCGGCTTGCTGGCTGAGTACTGTTTAATTGCAGTAATTTGGGTGAAAAGCTAACGTGACATGACAAAGGAGTCACATTCATCCCTGGAATTTACACTAGTGATGAAACTGACCAGAGGACTCACGGGGTCTAGAATAGTAAACCCCTGATGGTCTGTGTGAAATGATGTATGAAAGTTGGTAACCAGTCAGTTTTAGAGTTGCTTCCAATTCAGTGTGATGTATGAATCTTTTGAAGTACTGAAAGATTTCACTTTCTGTATGTATTAGCAGCAGAGTAGACCCAATAAGGAGGCACATGTGTGAACAGCAAGTGTATTACTGGAAGGAAATTGCTCTCACACCTCTATGTATTTCTCTGATCCTGAAACTGTCTGAACTTTAAAGAACCTTTCAAGAGCCATCTAAAGGAGAGAAGATGCATGAAGGGGAAAGTTCCTCTTCTTGGATTGTTTTTCTTAAAGCATCATTTTAAAAATGTGCTGGTGTTGAAAGTGTTAATAACAGTTCTCAGCAGCCTGTCCTGGGATCAAGTGAGAGGGGGAATAGCAGGGCTGTTTTGTGGCTCACTGCAAAATACTAACCCAGTCTGACGGGATGGCTGAATGCCTACCTCTGCTTGCCACATGTCTAGGATCGGGGAGCGGGCCCCCATATGTCTCAATGGTAAATAGACACAAATGATTCAGTGCTTAGACCCCAGGACAACAGGTGCCTTGGTGAAAGGGTTCGAACCTGAGTACCTAAAGTTGTGAACCTGCGTCTATAGCTGGGCATTCAAATCAATAAGTGACCCGGTACAGGGAGGAGAGCTGAGCTCCACCACTGCAATCTAAGGGTATGTCTACACCGCAGCGGCACAGCTCCAGTGCTCCAGCTATGCCTCCGTAGTGCAGATGCTTCCTAGCACAGCGGAGTGCTGTGGTTAATTCACCTGTCTGAGGGGCAGTACCTAGGTTGACAGAATAATTCTTCCATCCACCTAGTTGCATCTACATCAGGGGTTAAGTCAACCTAACTATTGTGCTTAAGGGGAGAAATTTTCCACGGAGCTAAGTGTGAACCAGGCCTAATTCCATAGTAGTTGCTAGTACTCAGCATCTCTGAAAATCAGGTCAATGGTTTAAGGGGCTAAATATGGATATAGGTGTCTTGCGCTATTTGAAAATGTTGGCCCTTCCAGATATGGTAGGTAGGTATATAGATGACTCTGCAGACAGGTGTAATTTGCTAGTACTGGCTGGTTAATGTTTGTGCATCACTTTGAAGATATGTGATCAGAGTCTAATCCCATTTACCAAGGTGTAAATCCCCAGCAATTTCATCAACTTCAGCTGAGCTACTGTGGATGGATATCAGTTGAGATCAGAATTGGTTCGGAAATTATTCAGTAGCTGGAATAGCTAAGGGTGGTGGCAGCTTTGAAAAGCTCTGTGCACCTCCAGCCACCTCCCGTAAATGGAAAGACACAGCCTCTTGTATTTTAAAAAGCAACAGGGGCAGAGAGGCAGATGTATCTTCTGTAAATCTCGCTGCTCAAGAGAAACAGTAAAATGTTACCCTCTCTAATGGGGACGCTATGTTTCCCATAGCATAATTGTTGTATCTGCAGAAAGACCAGCTTTCGCAATAGCTACTTGCGACCAAGTGGCCATGCTTTGCTTTGAAAGGATTATTTGGAATAAGGGTGGGCAGGAGCTGACTGAATCATTGTGCAGTTTCTGTCTGTGAATCACCTGTGCTATTTGGCAGGGAAAGAAAATCAAGCTCATTCCAGCTGCTCAGAGCGTGATACAAAATCCCCTGGCATTTGGGGTGTGTGTGTGTGTGTGTTGGATTTGGATCAGGCCCCTCCTGTACAGGAAAATCCATGTGTTCTTCTAGGGGCTTTAGGCAAAAGCTGGTGAAAGTGGCAATGGGAACAACCCGAGGCACATCACCTGTTGTGTTTTACTAGCCCTAATGAGCAGAGGAGGCAAGGCATTCATGGGTCAGTGATTCGGACAGAGCTTCCGGAAACGGTTACCAAAGAAAAGGCAGGATTTAGAGTCAGCCTGGCAGACTCTGAACTCATGCTTACAGAGTTTGTGGAAATGACAAAACACTTTTTTTACAACTCCTCTTGGAAATACATCTGCTGAAGATAGATAGCAGGGCTCTGCCTGTAGGGGTGGGAGTGGGCTTCACACATGTCATGGATTGCATTGGAATCTGGGGTTCGGAGCCAGGAGCACCTTCCAAAGAGATTCAATGCAGGGAGGCTGCTCTGCTCCACACCCCACGCTGTTTCCTGCTTCAGTCTCCCCTCACATTGTTAAGTGTATTTAGAGGCTGTATTTAATGCAGTGGGATCTCTGGCTGTCAGAGAAGAGGCAGGAAAGGGCCATTTCGAAAGGCTGATTGATGATTCCCTTCTTGCTTTTTTCAGTTTGCTCTCAATCCCAGATCATCCCTTGTTCTGGGGTCTGACTGGAACAAAAAGGGCTTGAAGTCAGAGTCTCTGAGAACATTAGCCCGTATTTTCCTTTCCATGTAAGCCTGGCAGAGGGTAGGGTTGGTTAATCCTGGGATAGGAACGGATCACATGCATCTGCCTATGGTCCTTCCCATCCCCAGCTCTGAGCCCACTGACTACCTTTTTCCTCTGAATATACTCAGACCCGTTTCTGAGTCTGGCAGTCTCCACTGGAGGAACAATGCTGTCTGGTGGGAGCACACCCTGGGTAGCTAAGCTGCCCTTATGGGAGTCCCAGCAGGCTGACTCTCACCCAGCTGGTGTGCGGAGTGGAGCATGTGATCATGTGTAAGTGAAATATGTTTATTTTTATAGGGTCATTTTTAACCTTCCACAGAGCCCAATCCCAGCTTCTGTTTGCACCCATAACTTTCATTAACATCAGTTGGGGTTTTGGCTGTGCAAGGGATGTAGGATCAGGCTCAGAGTTGGCTGGATTTGTCCCCATCTCTCCAGGTTTAGTATACATGCAGATTAATATTGAGGGTAGGCTTAAGGTTTGCTCCTGTTCTCACTGAGGTCAAACTTCCATTGACTTCAACAGGTGTAGGACTGTGCACGTAACATTAGACCTGCGCTTTGTAATGGAAGATTTGTGACACCCAAAGGCACCGGGCGTGATCCCAGTTTCTCCCCAACAGATCTCTCGCCTTTGGCTGGCACAAAGATCACAGCGCCAAGAGAGGCACCTTACCCTGCAACAAATGTCTTTGTACCTGGTACAAAAACACTGTACGGGAAGCATGTCAAAAATGTTCCTTCTTCATAGAAAATCAGGGAAATCGTGCAGCAAAAGAAGCCGAGGAAATTAGTTGAACTTACCTAAAGATTCCAGTCACTGCCACCTCTCTTCTCATTTTAGGAGGGGGCGATTTACGCCCCACTGCTTCTGCAGTTCAACACATTATTAAGATCTTTTTTTCCTACTTCGCCTTCCTTCTTGCCTGCTCCAAAGCGCCACCTACTGGCAATAGTTAAGCAATGCAAATATCAAACGAATTTCACAAGTCGGCTGTTTGTATTATTACTGTAGCAGCCAATTAAAAAAAAAAAATTCCATCAGCCCAGCTTTTTCCACCCGGCTTAAATGTAAAAGGGTTGCAACTGGTACATTGCTACAGACCTGCTTTGTTTTAAATACCGGAGCTAGCTAAAAGGTCAGACTTTGTATCCTTCATATCTGGCTGGTACAATAGTTCGGCTCTCTGACGGACTTTGCATGGTGGATTAGCTGGTTTTCACTGTTGTTTAGGCACAAGGAAGGAACAAAGAGCAGTTTTGAATCCGACTCCGTTGGTCATTCTTCAAACAGGACTGGTGTGATGAAAGACTTTACTGTTACAAATTGGAACTTCATGGTTGTAACTATGCCACATGCCATGGAAACCTAAATTTCATAGTGTGACTGTAGGGATAAAAGTAAAGGAGAATCTCCTTCAGTTGTTAGCAGTATAGGGCCAATGAAACATAGTTAAACTGTTCTGATTCCATCCAGTACAGGGCAGCAGTAGTCAGACATACTAGGCAGTTTGTTACACCATATTTGCTTTATATAGGACTTGGAAAGGCTGGTTTGCTTTCAGACTTGCTAAGCATGGCCCTTGCATTATGTTAATATTTTGCTAGAGTTTTAAAAACTTAAGTGTAAATTCAATCAACTTCGAGCACCAGCAAAAATATCACATGCAGGTCGTAATACCACAATGCTGAAAAAGTGGTTGTAGTGGGAGTGTCTTGTGGGCAAGGAAGTCATTTAATGAAATGGCAATAACACCACCTTCCCTCTAGTGCCTTCCATTTGAGGATCTCAAAGCACTTCACAAGCACTAACGAGGCCATCCCCACTCCAGTGAAGTAGGGGAGTGTGATTTCCCCATTTTACAGATGGGAGAAATGAGGCACAAATTAACAGCCTGATCCTGTGCCCACTGTACTCAGTGTCTTCCTTCCTTGCTGCAGGATCAGGCCTTAAATGACTTGACCAAGACATCGTGGGAAGTCTGTGGCAGAGCTAGAAATGGCACTCTGGTCTACTGACCCTTCGTCCTGTGCATTCGCCTTTCTACCACGAATCAGCGGGGAATGGTTGAGCTTGCTTTAGTGGGGAAAAAAGTAGCCTCTACATTCTGTCTTAACAGACTCTTCCAATGCTATTTGTTATAACTTTCTCATATGGGGTGAAATTCACGCCCTGTGCAGGGCGCCAGCCCAAGATCTGCCCACCACATAAACCCCATTTAAACCGTCTTATCTCTTGAGTTCTTCAGTGGTGCATAAGCCTTGGGCTGCGCTTCTGCACAGGGAATGAATTCCAACTCTTATGCAGAAAGACTCTCCCTCATCCCTCTCCCCCCTTTTCACTGGGATAGCTGCTGCAGTACGGCTCTGAACACATTGAATATAACTGTGCTAGGTAGGGGGCAGGCCGACTAGCTGATCTATGTAGCCCGAAGAGTTATGAATTCAAAGCTATGAACGCATATAGATTTGAACTTTAAAAGGAGACAGATTTGAAGCTGAGCAGGGCCCAAAGCCCCTTGCAGCTTCTGCACTGATTCTGCCATTGGAGACTGCCACTGACATGTGGCTCGCAGTATTCGACCGTCATAATAGGCCACTTGAGTTGCTCCCAAAACTCCATGGAGCCAGATTCTGCCCTCAGCTGCACCAGCACCACCCCTCTGACTCACTGCCGCATGTGTAGCTAGGACAGCCATGAAGGAAGCCAAAGGGAGGTTTTGCCTTGACCTCAGTGGGCTTTCGATCAAGCCATGGCTTTGCAAAAGAAGAGTGAACAGGGCGTTAGAGCCAGCTGCAGGATGAGGGCCCCAGACCCACCCAGCCTCACCCATTTGGATGGAGAGTCCCTCGTTTGGGCTCTGGCTTTAACTCTCATTGTGACTGGGCGTTTAACTCTCCTGTGCTGCACGGAGCTGCTTCAAATCTCCCTCATTCAACCTGTCATCACAGCTCAAGAGTTTTCAACAGCCTTATTCAGGCGGCTTGGCTGCAACCCGATCTGAATCTCCTTGCCATTCATTGGTGCAATTATGCTAGATTTACACAAGGTTCATTGCCTAATCCCTGCTCTATTTGCCTGCTGAAGAGAAAAGTTGTTACTCCGCCGATAACATTCCTGCTGGGTCGGGTTGTGCCAATGCTACAAAGCGTTCCCAGATTAATCCAGGGATCAGGGCCATGTAAGTTCAAGAGCAAATACATTCAGGTCTTTTGTGGCTCCTTTGAAGGTGCAAAGAGCAGCCACTGGGCAGGGAAAGGTTAATCAGAGAGCTGTTGTGGAGAAGAATGCCAGTGATTATCCCTTCTTGAGTGTGCAAACAGAGTCACTCTTCTCCGGAGCTGTTTATAAACCCATCGGTTACGTAATCTCCCCAGTATTATTTACCCATTTCTGTTTCCTGCCAAAGTCTTGTACTACCTTCCTTAGTCAGCTCTGGACCTTTCCCATCTCAGGCCTTTCTCTGCTAAGAAAGGTGTGGTTTTTTTAATCTCAGGGCAGGTCTACATGACCACTTATGTTGCTGAAGATTAAGCCCATTCCTTCTTGTCCTACCTTCATTGGACACAGAAAACAATTGGAGTACTTGTGGCACGTTAGAGACTAACAAATGTATTTGAGCATAAGCTTTCGTGGGCTACAGCCCACTTCATCGGGTGCATAGAATGGAACATATAGTGAGGAGATATATATACACATACAGAGAACATGAAAAGATGGGAGTTGTTCTACCAACTCTAAGAGTCTAATTAATTAAGAGAAAAAACTTTTGAAGTGATAATCAAGACAGCCCATTACAGACAGTTTGACAAGAGGTGTGAGAATACTTAACATGGGGAAATAGATTCAATGTGTGTAATGACAACTGATCATTGTCCTCTTTATAACAGCCCTTAATACATTTGAAGACAGTTATCAGGTCGCCCCCATCAGTTTCCTTTTCTCAAGACTAAACAGGCCCAGTTGTTTGAACTTTTCCTGACAGATCAGGTTTTCTAAACTTTTGACTGTTTTTTGTTGCTCTCCTCCGGATGCTATCCAATTTGTCCACAACTTTCCTAAAGTGCAGTGCCCAGAACTGGACACAATACTTCGGCTGGTGCCTGACCAGTCAAATGCATAGATTTAACTTAATAAATACCCGTGGGAGTAAGGTTAATACTTCACTGTGAAGTGGTTTCGTACATTTTATTAATACTCCTAAAATAATCATTTCAATCGTCCAGCGGAGCACAAGGGACATGAAATACAATAGCAGACCATGCGAGAGTGCGTGATGCAAACCTTGATACCGGAGCTTTTTATTTCTATGGCGTGTGTGACATTTTATTGGTAAGGTGAAAGTGCTGGAGCTGGGGTAGCTAGTTAAAGTTCAGCTTCTCCATATTTCACACACATCATCCCTAGTAGCAGGTTGCTATGGAAAACGTCTCGCCATGGCCCTAGTGAATTGCATTTAGAGCCTAGTCGATGGGGCTAGACTCCAATGATGCTCGACTCCAGCCTGAGCCCAGACATCTCCACGGCGAGCGCGCATGTCTAGCAGCTGTGTGGCCACACCCACAGTAAACTGCGTGACAACAAATCATTTGCTGGAGCAGCCATGGTGAGTGCAATTTGAAATGATTCCTAGGGCCAAATGCAACTGATAGAAAGGTGTGTGTGGGTGTGCTGTGAGTGTGTCTTGTGGAAGCCACTGGGATCAAGATTCGGCTTGGTTTGCTGGGGCCCAATAAAAATACAGACATGCACAGCAAAAGCAGAATTTGGCCCTAAATGCCAGCCGGCCTGCCTCTCTTCTGTGCTTGTAGGGACAGATTTTCTCAGTGGCGGATTAGCCATTAGGCTAACGGGGCTCATGCTCAGGGGCCCCAGCCAATTGGAGGACCCTGGAAAAATGGGCGTCCCCATGCCCCGACCCACTCAGCCACCCATCTGGTGCTCCTGCCGGGGAGTGGGGGGAAGCTCCCCAACAGGGGCCCCGGGAGGGGGGACTGCAGGCAGAAGGGGTAGGGAGGGGCCCCCACTTGCTCTGGCGCAGGGCACAACAAAACCTTAATCCGCCTTGGATTGTGTTACACCAGCTTTACCGCATTGGCCCCGTAACCAGGGCCGACGAGGGCGGGGGAAGCCAGTACAAATTACCGGGGCCCGGCAGTCCGGAAGGGGGCCCGGAGCCTGGCTTCCCCGGCTTCCCCCCCTCTCGTCGGCCCTGTTTAGCCGGTCCGCTCTTGCTGGGGGGCCCAAAAAAATTTTTTCACCGGGGTCTGAACCCACCCTCGGCAGCCCTGCCCTTCCCCAGACTTTTGAGCACTCATGCAGAGGTGCCGTGTGGCATTTTGCCTGACTGGTAGGCACTGCAGGGGTTTATCACCATTCATGGGGGAAATGGGTATTAAAATCTCATCCACTGGCAAATTTGGAATTTCTCCAGGCTGAGATCAAAGGGCTTAGTGGGAAATGTGGGATAATTTTGCACTGTGGTTTTCTGCAACCTAAATGTATGTAGATTACTAGCAAACCCCAGCAATTTGCAGGACTGCCAGTTCCTTAAGCATGAGGAAAATAAATATTTGCCTAACAAAATAACCTTGAATAAACGAAAAGAAAGAAAGAGACACACTCCAGACATTACAGCTTTGAATGCCCTCAATCCACTCCCTGTGTGTGGCCAGACACGGCAGCTGAAGGGACCACTTGAGAGAGGAGCACAACAACAAGCTACGGTAGCAACCGAACCTTCAGCTAACATTATCTTGGAAGCGATTTAAGTGTCTGAAAGGAAAGGGAAGATTTTCCCATTAGCTCACTAGCTAGTAATTGTTGGCTTCATAATGCACGTCAGATTTCACCCTCAGTGCTCCACTGAGCACAGACTGGAAAGAGTCTAGTGGTTACTGCGCAGGAATGGGAATCAAGATGCTTGAGGTCTGTTTCTAGCTTTGCCACAGGCCTCCTCCATCCCTGCTTCCCCAGCTGTAATGTCCGGGTAATAGTTCTTCCCCTTCCGCCTAGGGGCTGTAGATCTCTTTGACACCTTTGGTGACAGTCACTCATCAAAGGGCAAAATATTGTAACATGTCTGGGGTCACTTAGCTGGGGCTTCACCGCTGCAATTCTACTGCTCACTCAGTATTTGGTGGGGTTGGTACTCAGAGCCTCCCGGTCCCAAAGCACAGTGCGCTAAAGGAGAACCGCTTCGAGCAGTGCGGGGTCTATGACGCGCAGACGAGGAGATCTCATTCCATCCAGTAGAGGGTGCTCTGCATCCACCCTAGCCAGTTCATCGCAGTACCATTGTAGGTTCCTTTGTTGTTTTCCTTATCTGCAACCTGAGTCTGTGTTGGTGGAGATCTGGGCTCTTTAGTTCAGAGGGACTTAGGTGTGGGAAGTCCATCTAGTGAGTCAACCTGGAGTCTATCTGACCATTCCAATCTTTGCCCAGGAGATAGCAGGGCATGGTGCTTATTTTATTACTCATTCATCAGCTGTCAATTGTATGGGAGAAGAGAGGTTACATGGGTTGGATTCTGGGTCTGATACCTTGCTCCCAGGGCTGGCAGCTGGCTGCATCCTTCAGCCCTAAGGGGGAAGAGCTATGTGTCACTAGTAATGGAAGAGGCTTCAGGCCCTGGCTCTGAGCATCCCTGAACTTTAGGAGGAAGTCAGGATACAAGCTCTGGGTCCTCTGTGTAATTATAAGGAGGGGCAGCCCAACACAACAGCAGAGCCTGATGCTGAGCGGAGCTCATGTTCTGCAGTGTAAATCAGGAATAACTCCACTGAAACCCTTGGAGATACACCGGAGATCAGGATCTCCTCCCGTGGGTTAAATATAAGCGAATGATTCAGACACCAGCAATAGTCTGAAATGGGCTGGGTTGCTAGCGAGGTGGAGCGGGACAAGGAGGAGAGAGAGCCGTTGAGCTCTTGGACATGGGCCGGAAATGAGGGATTGACCCGAGCAAACATCCTTGGGCTGCAGCTCGCTTCCTCCCTTCACTGCAAGCAAACAGCCCTTATCACCCTGCGCAAATAACCGCCCGCTCACCAAATACTTTCCAGTCCCCAGCCCTGGGAAGGAAGAGGCGAGGCACAGCGCCTCTCGCAATGCCAGAGCCAAGGTGTAATTTACGAGGTGCCTGGAATTGAAGCGTTTAATGTCTGTGGTTGTCTTAGGCAGGTTTGTGTTATGTGCAGCATGAAGCCCCCTAAGCAGGTTTGTGGGTCTAGCGTTTGAGCTGCTGTGTTAATACTAGCACCAGCTGATGGTGGACAATGTTCTTACACCATCCAGGCTTTGCCTTGCTGACAGCTGCAGACCAGCACCTGTGCTGCTGGGAACTCCTTATATCAAGGGTATTGTCCTTACAATGTTTTCCAGCCATGTATAGTCATCTTTGCAAATGCCAGCAAACTATGAACTGATCCCGTTTCCAGTCCAGACCCCAAACGTCCACTGATTTCAGTTCCATATAAAGGAGGACAGCAGGCTAGGGACAGTAGGTTTAAATGCATCACATAATGTCCCTAGGTGTGGTAGGCAAGGGAGAAAAGAGAGATGCAGGGCAGAATGGTTGAAAGTTGGAGGTCTTGGGGGGAAGATTTTGATGGTTGGAGAGATGCATCTTGGAGTGGGAGGCTTTGGGAAGGGTTAAGGAATCAGCTAGGTGCAGATAATCAGGAAAGGGAGTTGGTGGAAGCAGCTTTGAGGAAGGATGTACCAACCACTCTGGAGAAACAAGGAGAAGTGGAGACAGAAAAGAGTCTGGTGTTTTAAGAGACCAGGGAATTGGCTAGAGGCAGCAAAGAGGGGCTTGGAGAAGACTGGCAAGCCTATGGAGGATCTTGAAGACCAAAAGGGAGAGTATTTTGTAGGCTTCAGAAGATGGAGGTGGTCAAGTCCCTAGCAAATTCATGACCCTGCTCCCTGGCATTTTCCACCCAAGCCAGCAAGTTTCCCTGCAACCTTTCCCATTTTGTACTGCAGCACAAGTGCACATAGTGGAGTTGGTCACAGACTTGGGTTGGAGAACTCAAGTGGAAAGCACTCAGGAGTCCTTGGCCAGTTTCTCGCTCCTGAAAGAAAACCCACTGGGCCAGTTTTGATCAGTTCTTTTCTTCTTTCAGTTGTTTGGCTGTGGCTCGGTCGCTCAGATCGTGCTCAGTAGAGGAACCCACGGAGGCTTCTTGACTGTGAACTTGGCCTTCGGCTTTGCTGTTACACTTGGAATTCTGATAGCAGGGCAAGTGTCAGGTACGTGGCTTCCACTTCACGGCTTTGCTGCAAACCTAGGGCTCCCTCTTGCTGTAAGCTCCCGGCCATGCGCAGTTGGGGATCCAAAGGTCAAAGAGCATTGCTTCATAGTTAGGGCCCTACCATATCCACGGTCCATTTTAGTCAATGTCCCAGGCATAGGATTTTGAAAATCATAAATTTCATGATTTCAGCTATTGAAATCTGAAATTTCACGGTGTTGTAATTGTAGGGGTCACGACCCAAAAAGAAGTTTTGGAGGAATCACAAGGTTATTGTAGTGGGCGTTGCGGTACTGCTACCCTTACTTCCGCGCTGCTGCAGGTGGCGGCGCTGCCTTCAGAGCTGGAAAGCTGGGGAGCGGCGGCTGCTGGCCGGGAGCCCAGCTCTGAAGGCAGCACTGTTGCCAGCAGCAGCGCAGAAGTAAGGATGGCATTGTATGGTATTGTCACCTTTACTACTGCACCGCTGCTTGCAGAGCTGGGCCCTCAGTCAGCGGCCATCACTCTCCAGCCACCCAACTCTGAAGGCAGCAGCGCAGAAGTGATGGTGGTATGGTATGATATTGCCACCCTTACTTCTGCGCTTCTGCTGGCGGATCACTGCCTTCAGAGCTGGGTGTCCGGCCAACAGCCGCCGCTCTCCAGCCGCTCAGCTTTGAAGGCAGCGCAGATGTAAGGATGGCAATACTGCAACCCCCCCTAAAATAACCTTGTGACCTTTAAATTTATAGCATAGTATAGGGTAAAAGCACACAAAAGACCAGATCTCATGGTCTGTGATGCGTTTTTTGTGGCCATGAATTTGGTAGGGCCCTATGCATAGTTAATAACATAGTTTCTTCTCTGCGTTCATGCAACCGACGAACCCACAATGAGGAGAGAATAGAACCCTTTGTTGGTCATTTGTTTCTCAATACTTCTTGCTCTTTGCAACTGTCCACCCATCCTGTTGCTGAATGCCTGCTTCTGGCACAGGAGACACAACTGAGTGGACACGACTATCACTGTTGGAAGTCAATGGCATAGATAGATAGATAGAGAGATAGATAGATAGAGGGGGTGTATGGAGGATAGATAGATAGATAGATAGATAGATAGATAGATAGATAGAGGGGGTGTATGGAGGATAGATAGATAGATAGAGGAGGATAGATAGATAAATAGATTTAGAGAGAGCAACTTATTCTTGCTGAGAGCCTCACTGGGTCATAGAAATTAGAGATGGAAAAAGGCCTATTAAAGCATCTAATCCTTTCCCCAGTCCCATTCCCTGCAGTACGTCCTCAAGGGCTTTATCCAGTGTGTTTCCCTAAAGACCAGGTATTGCCTAGCTCTGGGCACGTGGATTAACCCATATCTTCCAATGAAGAGGGCCACATATCTGGCCTGGTTTTCAGCAGGTGCTCCTCCTTCAAGGGTTTCAGTGGGGCTTAGAATGCCTATGGGCCTTGTGCTGCTGTTCTGGTGGGTGAATTTGATCCGGAGGGTGTTGTCACACACACAGTCCCAGAGTGCACCAGCAGCTGCGCTTTTTACATGAATGCAGGCGTGTCTATCTGAACGTGTTGGTCCCTTTCCATGTATTCTGGGCCAGATCCTGCACTCAGAACGCACTAACGAGAAACTCTTTCCCAGGTGGCCACTTGAACCCTGCTGTAACTTTTGCTCTGTGCCTCATGGCCCGGGAGCCGTGGATTAAGCTGCCTATTTACATCCTGGCACAAACCCTCGGTGCTTTCTTAGGAGCGGGCATCGTCTTTGGCTTGTACTTTGGTAAGTGAACAAACCACTCGGCTTTTATGCCGTCCCTCCTCACTCTGTTCTCTTACGCTGTGAAAAACATCTTCCTCGTCCAAATCGGAGCATTTTCCTGTGGTTGGGTTGATGGCTATCCTAGTATTTCTGCGCTTTTCCAGGGTGATCCCGCATTCAAAGCCCCCAAAATCAATCGCAGGGCCCCGTGTAACGTCTTCACCTGGGGCAGATGACTTGATTCACCAGATGACTTGTTAGGCTTCCCAAATAACACCCTCTGCCCCGGATTCTGCTGTGTTGTTGAACAATCAGGTGATGACTGACTGACCCAAACCTGTTTCCCATTCCAGATGCCATATGGGCTTTTGGCAACAACCAGTTGTTTGTATCGGGACCGAATGGCACTGCTGGCATTTTCGCCACATACCCGTCTGATCATCTGAATGTATTGAATGGATTCTTTGACCAGGTAAGAGAGTTGGGGGTGCTGGTAAGAGACCTTGCAGGACAATCCTGGCCCTCTCACTCAATTTCAAGAAGAACCATGCTGCGTTTCCTGGGATTTAGATCAGTAATATTCACCAGTCGGGACCCAATAATCCACTGGTCAGCATGAGGATCAGAGTGCAGGGGTATGCCTGGGTACAGGAGGGTTTAATGGTATAGGGGCCACAGTGTGACCTGCACATGGAAACAGACTAAAATTTGGCCAGGACACTAGGGCTAAGACCCAACTCTAGTAAAAAGTGCCCTAGGACCTTTAATGATCACACGAGGGCAGAACCCTGGTTTTATTTCTCTCCAGAAAAGTGGCGTCTTTCAACACACAGTGCCGCTATGCTGGGGCATACCTACAGAAGGAATAGTAGCATGGGGGAATCATGAATATGGATCTCTGTGGTACCTTGGTCTCCTTCTAAGTGTCAACCCTGACTGACCTTGTTTAGCTTGTGAGATCCTAGCCTGAGCTGGTATCACTGCAGGCTGTTAGAGGACTATTTAATGTCCCCCTTGCAGTGCAGTCTCTCCCACTGACGCTGCTAAGAATGCGTCCTTAGACTCATGGGAACTCAAAGACCCAATGTCTTTCTACTCCTATGTAGCCTTACTGAGAAAGAGACATTCTCTGCTCCAGATGTTTCCATGAGGCTATTGTTAAGCGTGGGTTCTTTACTGGACATGTTCCCTTTGCCGTAGTATTCCCCACTTTGTATTCCCTTTGGTGTTCCTTGCGCTTAATGAGATCACATCCTTCACTATGCCTGTTCGTCACTCCAGAGGATAAGTTCTAAACATGCAGCATTTCACCCAGTAGCTGCATGACTTTGTTAAAAGACTGATCAAACCTTAACCATGTCTCTCTCCCTCCTTTTCCTGCTAGTTCATTGGCACGGCATCCTTGATTGTTTGCGTCTTGGCTATTGTGGATCCCTACAACAACCCTATCCCCCGGGGCCTAGAGGCGTTCACTGTTGGCTTTGTGGTCCTGGTTATCGGGACGTCCATGGGCTTCAACTCTGGATACGCCGTCAACCCAGCCAGGGACTTCGGGCCTCGTCTTTTCACCTCCATTGCTGGCTGGGGCACAGAAGTATTCTCGTAAGTGTTTTCTCCATGGCGCGTGGGTTACCTAGATCTGATGGGATCAAGGCACACTGTGGCCAAAAAGTAACTCACCCAAGCACTTCTGGAAGTGGCCATCAGAAAGGGACGCCTAAGCAGTCTCTGCATTTTGAGGCACCTTTGTGTCACATTAAAATTCCTAAAAGGCATTCATCTCCCTGGAGATTTCCTGAGCAATGAGAAACAGCTGGAGCAGAGCCCTTTCCAGAGATCAGAGCTTATGCCCTGGCGTTGCTATTGAGAAGTAGGCCTAGGAGCAAGATGGGAAGGGCAACTGTTCCCTGAACATAAGCTCGTTTGGAGACTGTCGTGGCTATTGCCAAATGGAAGCGATGGGGAAATAACAGGGGCCGGGGAAAGTCCTCTCCCTACTGGCGTGGGTGGGACAGCACTGACAGCTCTCTGAAAAGGCTGCATTCATGCTCACTCTTAAGAAGTCACTGCTTTCTGATAGGGTGACAGTGAAGCCAGAGAGAGCTCCAGTTCTCTGGGTCATTCAAGCACAGGGATGAACATTTTCAAAAGTACCTAGATGACTTAGGTGCCTACATCCCATTTTCAAAAGGCCCTCGGGCACTTAGGAGCCTTTGTCCGATTGAAAGTCATTGGAAATATTCTGAGATGCCCAGGGTTTGGGTTATTCTGGTTGATGTCCCACTACCCATTCCTCATCTCTCATTTTCTTGTGTCTTTCAGTACTGGCATGCAGTGGTGGTGGGTCCCGGTCGTGGCCCCTTTCCTCGGGGCAGTTGCTGGAGTGCTGGTTTACCAGCTGATGATTGGATGCCATGACGAGCCATCTCCCCCATCCACTGAGCAGGAAAATGTCAGGTTGGCCAACGTGAAGCATAAGGAAAGAGTCTGAGGAGGCTGGCAGATATGGACACTTTTCACAGGACTGCAGGAACCAAAGAAGAGAAGGAGAAGAAGGAGAAAGATTCAAGAACAACAAGAGACTCCACTTCTTGAGATATTCTGTCCTAGTTTCTTTGTACACCTTGATGCGTTTGCTTTAGAAATTTGCCCATGAGCCTTTGCCAAAGGCACCGTATAGTCTTATCCTGGTAAAGGGGGGTTGGCAGTGCAGTCAAGTGGTTAGAGCTCAGACCTGACTCAGGCAACCTGAGTTCTAATCCGGCTCTGCTACTGGCTTACTGCATGACCTCGGGCAAATCACTTCCCTTCTCTGAGCTTGTTTCTCCATTGGCAGGGTGGGGATGAGGAGACCTCCTCACACGCACCTTTATAAAGGGCTTTGAGATCAACAAATGAAAATATCTAAATGCAAAAGAGAAGCGGGCGGTTGCAGTCTGCTGTTGAATTCATTCCTGGTGTAACTCCACTAAGGTCAATGGTGTTACACTAGGGATGACCATAGCCCATTAAATCTGTAGTGCATGCCATTAATAGCATAGCATTCAGATCCACATCAACCAGGCTTAGCCTGGGTATAACGTCACAATAGAGAGAAAGCAACAATGCACCGGACTTTAATTTTGTATTAGGACAAAACCTTGACAAGCCCACTTCACATGGATATTTGATCCTTAGCGTTCACTGGGTCATTGAAGACAAGATTTAGGAAAACACTAATCCACCAGAAGCTTGCCTGGGAAAGCTGCCTTCCTGAATGCATTAGCGATTCTTACTCATTAGAGAGGCTTATACAGGATTCCAAGCTTATAGTCATGTTTAATTGAAAACATGGTGCTTGACTCTCGCTAAGGCTGTGTTTGTTCAGGTAAATTTCACATTAGCTTTATGTACATAATGCCAGGACAGGGAAGAGTTAATTCAAGGGTGACATAAGGGAGCTGTCTTGTCACTGACCTGCTTTCCAATACTATCATTGCATTTTCAAAGTACAGTCATGTTGACAGAGAAATTCCAATGCCCATGTTATTAGAACATTTTTGATGCCCATGGCACCACGATGTAAGAGCATCTCAATTCCCATGGTGCCACGTTGTAACTCCAATACTCATGGCATCATGTTATTCGATTGTCTTTGAGATCCAGGATGCCATCTTGGCAGATAATCTCTAGTTCCCATTGTGCCATTCTATTTGACCTTCTTTGGTACCAGTGACAGCATATTGTCCCTCTCTGATTCCCAAGGCATCATATTATTAGAGACCCCTTTGATAACTGTTCCTTTAATGCGTGAATTCCTTTTAATAGGTTTCTCGTATGCAGTACATATTTACAGTCAGTAAAACTTTGTATTCTTTCGTGCTTTTTTTGTGCGTGTCGATATTGAGATTGTAAAATGACTGTGTCGATTTTATTTTGTTTATTTTTAAACCATTTCCAGTAAACGTTGACACTTGGAAAGGCATCAGTGACAATAACATGCCTGTTAAAGTGCTCTCGCCCCCTTTCGTCTCTTGAGAATCTGTAAAAGGAAAGGGAAATTTACCTGTATTGGGCATAGTAGCTGAGTGCTACCTTCATGCTGTATTCCTTTCCTTCTGAATTGTATTTTAGAGTGCTAAGGTGAAGTTATGCAAAGATCAGGGATATGGGAGGGACCTTTTGCAGATGTAAAATCATGCACCTACTCTTGTTAATACAAAAAACAAGAAGCCAACCCATAGAGTGCACTGGGAATTGGTTCACAGATTTGCTGAAAGACAAGGAAAAGCACAGGATGAAACGAACCGAGGCTGGCTTTGAACACCCTTTAGAAATGAAGAGCATCATGTTCTTGCTTATATCAGAGGAGCAGTTATAGTAGAGGAAATAAACAGAGCTTTCTTTGAATCTCAGCTCATTTCAGTCTAATTTGGAAGAGATTAACCCTATTCTAGGTGCATATGCAGATTCCAGGTCAAGAAATGTCTGTTCCATGTGCAACAAAGATCCGTATGGCAACCCTATAAGGATGGCAGATTAGAGAGTGGTTTAGGCTACACAAAATCTTAGTACACGGTTTTAGAACTATTAACTAAAGAGGGAAAAGGAAGTTGCAATGTTACATTCAGATGGCACCTTCAACAGCAGCTGGCATTCCTATCAAGTTGTAGTCCTGTTTGCACTCATGTTAGATACCTGGAAAGAAAATTGTTGGGAAAGCTATTCTTTTAGTTTGTGCGTTACTGTCAAAAATAGAGTCCTCTTTCCTTCTTTCATACTTCAATGTCAAAACAATGAGTTCTTTTGAAGATACCTCTTCACCACTTTGTTCAACTGTAAATGTCCTCGTAAGCTTTTGTAATAAATTTATTTTGAAATAAGAACAAAATCTACTATTATAAAACACTTTTTTTTTAACAGTGAGGATAATTACTGGAACAGATTGCCAATAGTTGTGGTGGATTCTCCTTCATTTCGAGTCTTAGGCCTGGTCTACACTGGGGGGGAAGGGGGGGAAGAGGGGGGAATCAACCTAAGATACACAACTTCAGCTATGAGAATAGCATAGCTGATGTCAACGTATCTTAGGTCGACTTACCTCGTGTCCTCTCAGCACAGGGTGGACTGCCGCTGCTCCCCCATTGACTCCACCTTCACCTCTCACCGCGGTGGAGTACAGGAGTCGAGGGCAGAGTGATCGGGGATCGATTATTCGCGTCTACACTAGACACCATAAATCGATCCCTGATAGATCGATCACTACCCGCTGTAGTGTAGTGTAGACGTACCCTTAGTGAAGACTGGATGTCTTTCTGAAAGAGATGTTCTAGTTAAACTGCAAGTTATCAGACTAGATGCAGGAATCACTGGGCCTGGGTTACACAGGAGGTCAGATTGGATGAGTGTAAGAGTCCCTTCTGGCCTTACAATATATGAAATCTGGGAAAGTGAAGTACCCAAGTATTACCTTTCCTTTCCTGACTTTCAGCCTGGTTTAGAGTATGATGAAGATTAATACTGATCAGTGGAATATCAGATGTCTATTTGTAATTCTCCCAGCTACAGCAATGAACCGGTGCTTCTAGTCTCCACAATTTGAAAGTGAATACAATACCTTTTATGCAGCACTCTTTACTCCAGAGGCTCCCAAAGTGAATTACAGAATTAACAAGCTGATATGCAAAACTATGGGCCCAGTTCTCTCGCGCTGGTGTAAATCTGGAGTAACTCCACTGAAATGGAGTTAAATTGGCTTAGTTAAAATCAGAATCAGGACCTACATGTACAGGGACCATTTTAGCCATCACTGACATGCAGCCACTTCTGGGGAGCAACACAGCAGCAGTTCAACTGCACACAGTGAGGTTGTACTTCAATTTATTTTAGGGGCAGGAAGTGACAAAGAATAATGCATCCAACTGAAACTGCAGGGTGGGGGGAGGTTCAGGAAGGCAGGCTGAATCTATGTGGCCAAATCAGGATGTTTTTAGGTTACAAATGCAGTGACACACAGCAAACTGAAACATCAGAAGAGGAAACGTGCCAAGGAGGAGCTTATTTGATGGGTTGCTGGCCTGACATGTATTTCTCCAGGGAGGGAGGTGCAGCTAGGCTGGACAGATGGATGTGGGGGAGAAAGCAAGGGTGGGGGGAATACATGATGCAGCTGGACTGGTGAAGGAAAGGAGTCCTGGCAGATGGAGGCTAAAGGGATGTCTATACTGCAAAAAAATCTCTGTAGCAACGAGACTCAGAGCCTGGTTTGCCTGACTTGGGCTCGCGCTATGAGGCTAAAAAGTGGCATAGACGTTCCCACTCAGCCTGGAGCCCAGGCTCTGAAACCCAGTGAGGGGAGTAGGGCTCAGAACCCAAGCAGAAACCTCTGCATGGCTATTTGTAGCCCGGTGGTGCGAGTGTTGCTAGACTGACTGAGTTGATCCGGGCTCTGAGACTCGCTGCCATGGGTGGGGGGTTGCAGTGTAAATGTACCCTAAGTGGCTAGAGCATCAAAATTTTATTCTAGGCTGACTAATCCTTCTGCGGCTGCTGTTGGCCTAGCCCTTACACTATGGGGAGCAACTCTAGGGAGAGACAGAAATTATCTAGCTGGCTAGATACCCTCTGCTGACCTGGGCACTGCGTGGTGATCAAGTGTGTGAGGCGCATGGGGGTGTGTAGGGTTGTTGAGGGGGTGGGATGCTGAGTGCTCAAGCATCTACTAAGGGCTTGTCTCCCTGTGACGGGGCAGCCCCGCCCCGCACTAGCCCCAGCTGCATCAGACCAGTAGCTCAGGCAGCGGAAGTCTCGCCCCGCTCGTACTGGACATGCTCCAAATGGTCTGGGAGTATAAAAGGAGGGAACTCAGCTCAGTCTGGGCTGGCGGCCACAGGGGAGAGACCTAACCGGAAAGCTCCTGTGGAGGACCAGCCACCACCCTTGACGTTGCTGGGAACTGAAGCTTCCCCTGGCCAGCACGAAGCCCTGCTGCGGGAGGAGCCCGAGGCAGCGATGGACCCGGAGACCCGCGGAGAACCTGGAGATTCATGGGAGACTCCAACTCTCAAGACGGTAGGAAGCTACCTGGGGGTGATGGACTGGTAACTTGCCCCTGGTAAACCTCAGCGTGTTTTGGTAGGATCTCCCCACTGAGCCAGTGGCAAGGCCCTATGGCAGTGTAACCAGGGGCAATCCTACGGGCTCCAGTCACTAGGCCGTGCTGCCCTGTACCCAGGGGCAATTATATGGACTCTGGCCACTAGGCCGTGCTGCCCTGTACCTAGGGGCAATTCCATGGACTCGGGCCACTAGGCCGTGTTACCCCGTAACCAGGGGCAATTCTAGGGACTTCACGCTCCCCTTGTAAATTATTTGGGATTCATTGCGTTTTTTCAAAATGAATAGTCTTTCCTCTGCACACACATAGTTTCCCCCCAAAATTTTCTAGCTTCTCATTCATTCATCTGGGAGGAGGTGGAGGAGGAGGTGAGGTGGGGCGGGGGGCTTGGCTGCCTGTGGGTGCAGAGCACCCACTAATTTTTCCCTGTGGGTGCTCCAGCCCTAGAGCATCCACGGAGTCGGCGCCTATGCACACATCCCTGCCAGAGCTTCCAAAGGAATGAACAGAACAGAGCAATCCTCAGATGATCCATTCCCTGTTCTCCAGTGCCAGCATCTGGTGCTCAGAGGTTTAGGGACACCCAGAGCCTGGGGTTGCATCCCTGACCATCTTGGCTAATAGCCATTGATGGACCTACCTTCCAGGAACTTGTCTCATTCTCTTTTGAAACCAGTTATAGTTTTGGCCTCCACACCATCCCCATATCAAACCAAACCAAGTTTGTGTGGGGGTCTCTTCTGGGACATGGGCCAGTGCCGTGACAAAGGACTGGCGCTCCGGTAGTTATAAAGGGCCAGGGCCAGTAACAAGACTTCTAGGCGAGCTCGCTGGACTGGGTGTTCTGCAAGGGAGGCCGCCAGTGAACCTCAGCCTGTTCTGGACACCACTGCAGAGTCTTCAGTGGCCCCTGACCAGGGCCCCAGGCAGGAGGAGATTGCCACAAGCAGTCAGGGTCTCTGCAAACCCCTGAGGCAGATGCTTTGGAAGAGACAGCACCAGAGGCCCACGAGACGGAGATCCAGCCTGACAGTGCTGCAGAGGGGACCTCGTCCAATCAGCGTGGTGTGTTCTATTACAATACAACTGCACAGGGGATTTCAACACCTTTGGTCTGACTACCGCCAGGGTGCTGTCGTGTTGGCCAGCTGCAGCATGTAGCAGAGGCAGCCTCTCTGGCTGTTCAGATCTTTCCAAAAGCCTCTGCCCCTCCTCCTCCTGTCTGTCAGGGATGCTCTCCCACCCGGCTCCCACGGGGGTTGTGCAAAATGCAACAAGCATCTAGTCAGATATTGCCCAACTGCTTCTAGCCCTGTCATGGGGCACCGCCACCGTCCCTTCAGCCTTCCCAATGCACACTCCACTCTCCTTCTGTAGCTACACATGGGAGAATTCAGCAGCTCCATTCTCCTGTCTACCCAAGTGCCCAGTAAATGGCTTCCCGAGCCAGGGAAGCCAAGGCCAAGCTGGGTCTCCCAGAATGACAAGGGTAACGGCAACACAATTAATGTCCATAGCGGTCCAGGGAGCAAACGTTGCAGAAAACCAGCCTGAGTTTCCAATGATCCTGGCCTCGCAGCCCTTTCCAGATTGACCCACATTAATATTAGTGAACAATGGTCTGCTTCGAGGCGGGCCTTTGAAGTGGGCATAGAGTGACCATGTTCCTTCCCACGGATGAATGAAGGGGAAACTGAGGCAGGAGCACCCGTTGTGCCGGGGCCTGTCGCAGGGGAAGCAGCCTGATGACACAGGCCTTGCAGCATCATGGAGAAATGCTTCACGAGTTTATCTATATGAAGTGCGTATATGGCCCTCCATCGCTGTAGTATCGGAGCACCTCGCAGTCTTCATTATTCCTCAAAACACCCGTTGGAGGGATGGAAGTGCCAGAACATCCCCATTGTACAGATGGGGAAATAGAGGCCCAGATTTTTAAAGGTATTTTGGCACCCAGCCAGAGAGTCTAAGGCCCACATCCTCAGATTCCTAACTTTTATTGATTTTTAATGATCTTTGCCTCACTGAGCAAGGGTCCCAAGATCACAGAGGAAGTCTGTGGCAGAACAGGGAACTGAACCTGGGTTTCCTAGGTCCTAGACTAGTGTGCTAACCAGTGGACAATCCTTCCTCTCTATTGCTCTGCTACTTCCATCCCACTGTTCCCCATGGCCTGATTTTCTTGCTCTCCACCTTCCCTGCTTGCAGGCCAGGAGGCACCTACCAATTCGTATAGGCCAGATTGGCCTTTGAACCCTACATTTGCAGACCGCTTCCTGCACCAGCAGCTGAACTCCCCAGCTCTGGCCCAGAGAACCATATGGTTCTGCGAGAGTCACTGGGGGCTGGGGACAAGTGGAATAATTTACCTGCTCAGCAGCAAGGAGTTGGGAGGAATTGGAGGGCAGTGTGGGGAGCAGGGAGGAGGTCCAGGGGAGCAGGGGTTGACTCCCCCCCACAGATATTCTGTCCCTGCTTCCCCTTTGCCTGTGTCCAGCTCCTGCTCCCCACAGGGGGCTCTGGTGTCTTGGGGGCCCTGGTATCCAGCTCCCAACGTCACCTGGCTCTGAGTCCAGCTCTGCTCCTGGCTCCCGGCAGTTCTGGCCTCTGTGTTTCCATGCCACCTCCTGGCTGTAGTGTCCCCATCCTGGATCCACCTGGGCCCAGCACCTGCTCTGCACACAGGGAGGGAAAGGACTGCCTGGCCTGTGACCAGCTCTCTCACCGGGACCCCCAGGCAGGGGCCTATGGCTGGGGAGAGTTTGTCTCCTTGGCCTCACCCCTCCATGGTCCCAGGTTGGCGGCGGGAGGCACTGGATTCACCACCCACGTCCCAGGCTGCAGTGATTGTACAGAGCTCGAACTACCCCATGCAAAGCCTTCTGGCACACTCTACCTTTTAGAGCACACCAGCAGGGACTACATGGGACACATTAAAGCACTCTGCAGTCACCACAGCCTGTGAATCCAGTGCCCCAAACTCCACTGCAAACTGCTGCAGCTTCAGCTCCTGTCTGACTCTGCAAATCATTACTGTGCACGTGCCCCAGGGGTAGTGGAGAATGCCCCACTCTAGATTTGCTGCGTTCATCGGCCCTGTGAGTCTCACACACGTGTGTGTGCTTGCTCAAAGCCCTTTCTACAGGAACTGCCACTGCTGAAAGCGTGAGAGAACGGAGAGCGGGAAGGTGAGGGCGTGAAAGACTTGAGTGTGGGCGTATGAGAGAAATAGACCACAGAATCCTGAGAAATCATCATGAAACTCCACACCTGCTAAACAGCCTTTCATTGCTGCAAATTGCCATTGGCTGGGGCAAGCAATAAAAGTTGATGAAACTGCCACACGGCAAGAAGTTGGGGGCTGATAGTACAGACAAAGATGTTTATGAGATTGAAAATATTTTATCTGTACCTATAAAAAGCTATTAGAAAATCAAAGGTCAGTGGTATAAAAGTGAGAAACTACAGAAAGAATTAATCATTTAAAAGGGCAATGTCATTCTACTTAAGATGCAGTTGAGATTGTCTGACAGGAAAGTGTTTCAAGACGTATTTATTTATATTTGTTATGTTCATGGCATACAAACAAAGAAGTTAGATAAAAAACACTGAACTAGTCTTTCTGGAAGACTGCATTGTAACCTCACCTTATTTCTTAGAATCAAGAACCCTAACACACAAAAACCAAAATCTGAGAGTGACAAAAAAGGCTGCTCCCTAAAGTAGAGAGGCACAGAGCTGACTGTTGGCTGGCTCTCTGCAGACTGACTACTTAGGACACAGATTGCATGCTTCCCTACAGAATCTCCTAGCCTGCAAGCAGGACCAGGAAATCCCTTTGGATTTAAAGTGACAGTTTGTAATTGTTACACAGTTTTCAATACACTACAGAGGTATCAAATTAGAATCCAGAGAGGGATTAAAAAATACAACCACTGAGTTTTCAT
Source organism: Trachemys scripta elegans (assembly GCF_013100865.1). Lineage (NCBI taxonomy): Eukaryota > Metazoa > Chordata > Testudines > Emydidae > Trachemys > Trachemys scripta. The sequence goes on from NC_048303.1 coordinate 3,542,639, forward strand.
TAAAAGTGCTATTTCGACTACACAATCAACTGGGAGATTTAGCAAGACAGAGTATCGCCACCAGGAGCCGAAAGAAAGAAAAGGAGAGGCTTCTTTGTTAAGCTATTTAAATACATTGAAGGTTAGAAAAGGATTTTAATTTTGTGTTAATTAGAATGTTTTAAAGAATTATTTTTAAATGAAATTTGTTTCTTCGAAAACATTCTTGGCAAAATTTGGCTTGTTTCATTCAAAGCAGCATAACTTTGCCTTTAGCATTAAGGCCCCAGCCATGCAACCTATACTGCAAATTGCTGAAGTAAATGGATGCAAGGATCAGCTTGCACAGGATAAATTGCAGAATCGGGGCCTGAAAGGTGCATGCTGATTTACATACTCAGACATCCACTGGTCTTAACCTTTGCACTCCCTCTTGTGAAATCACTAAGTCATTCTGATTGTCATAACGGCTTCAGATAGTCATATAGCTTTTCTTATCTACTACGTAAGTCCTAAGGTATCTGTGAGTGCACGTACAAACGGAACTATGTGGTGTGTGATGTTGTAATAATTACATTGCCATCCCTGAAACTTTACTGTATGAAGTTTGTCAGATTATGAAATCCAATAAAAACAATGCATAGAAAAAGAAGTAGCATAAACACCAGTTGGTGCAGCAAGGGCAGTGAGAGAGATGCTCCTTTTGGGGAAAGTGTTGTTTCCTTTTTGGTGGTTTAGTGGTTTTCTAGAGCCCAAAGCCAAGATTTGGTATCTATTTACCGCCTTGCCCTTTGTATAGTCACTCACACCTGTGCAGAGGGAATGTAATACAGCACCCATTCCAACTGGGTAGATTTCTATGTACCTACCTGGTACAGTTGTAATGGCCTAATTCAAACCCCATAGCTACGTCACTCTGGCCTATGACAATTTCATGCCGTGAGCACTGTAGTTCGGTTGAACTAACCCCCGGTGTAGATGTGGCTAAGTCACCAGAAGGATTCTTCTGTCAACGTAGCTACCACCTCTTGGAGAAATGAATGATCTACATCGACAGTAAAACCCCTCCTGTCAGTGTAGGAAGCGTCTACATGACGGGCCTACAGAGGCACAGCTGCAGCTGTAGGGTAGACATACCCTCAGGCTCCTAAATCACATAGGCACTTTAAATGTTTTTAACAGAATCTCCAAATAACTCCACTGACTCCTCCATGCCCTTCAGAATCCACATCAAAACTGCCTTGTTTGTTTGAAAACTGTCTGTGCACTCACTCCAGCCTGTCTTGGAGACCTGCGTCTTTCTCGCCTCCTCTGCTCAGGTTGCCGTAACGTCTTTTCTCCACCACCACCGCAGCAAGGTCACCCCTGCTGGGGCGAGAGCCCCTGCCCCTGCAGTTTCCTGCCCTTTAGATCAGGCTTCCTCGTGGACTATCAATCCAGTTTTGAATCTCATCTGGAAACATCTCTCCCGTGATTCTCATTTTCTGTCTCCCTCTATTAATACACCTCTACCCCGATATAATGCGACCCGATATAACACAAATTCGATATAACGTGGTAAAGCAGCGCTCCGGGGGGGGGGGGGGCTGCACACTCTGGCGGATCAAAGCAAGTTCGATATAACGCGGTTTCACCAATAACACGGTAAGATTTTTTTGGCTCCCGAGGACAGCGTTATATCGGGGTAGAGGTGTAGTTGCCATCTGTCTCTGCAGCGTTTTGAGCATGCAGCCTATATGGAAGACACTGTAGACATTAAGTGTCCTGTATTATCTCTGTGCTGAAGAGATTAATCTAAATCTCTATAGCCAGAGAGCATGTTATCATTAGTATTATTATTGTTTGTATTACAGTAGCACCAAAACTGTAGCTCAGGGCCCCACTGTGCTATGTGTATGAACACATAGTAAGGCCTGGTCTAAAACCTAAGTTGATCTAGATACATGGCTCAGGGCTGTAGGTAGGTAGGTTGACCTAACCCTCGCTGGAGATGCAGCTAGGTCAACGGAAGGTTCCTTACAGTCTCTGTACCTGTTGCGCAGGGACCATGCTCTAAGCCAGTGGTTCTCAACCCTCAGCCCATGGGCCGCTTGCGGCCCAATCAGCACACAGCTGCAGCCCATGTGACATCCTCAGGGCCATACAGGTAGAATATATATTGTGTGGATGCGGCCCACAGAACACCTAGAGAGCTGCATATGAGGTAAATAGGTTGAGAACCACTTCTCTAAGCTGTCAAAGGTAACGAAAGCCCAACGCGGGTTGTTACATAAAATTGTTTATGAAAATCAACTAACGTTGGAGACAAGTCGACTGGGACATGCTGGATTGTTTAGGTTAAAAGAACTGAACGAAGGGGTCTGGCAAGGCTCCTGGAAAAGTCACGGGTTGGCGTGACAATGAGCTGAACGAGTCTAGAAATGGGAGGAAATGTTTATAGTTGCACGTTATTGGGATGACTCTTTCTCCCCCCCCCCCCGGCCCCTTCTTGAACACTGTATCTGGGGATCACTAAATGGGAGGAGCGGGGACATGTGGATTAGAAGGGATGAGCTTTTACCATTATGGCTTCCACCCCCATCGTCTCCTGCGGCGCCAGGATCCACCTTGACTCTGTTTGATCTTCATTATCATGAACCTGAAATGCATCCTGACTGGCGTAGGCCAGGGAGAGGGAACCAATGACATCACCATCTCCACCTCTACCAGCTACGTTCTGAAGAACACCTGGCACGTGAGACTTGGGTTCCTGCCACCACCCCCTCCCTGGTGTGTCATTTTCCTTCCCCACTTGATCTTTCTCTCTCGCTCCTTTTGGCTTCTGTCTGAAAAGAGTCTGGCTCAGCCAGCCACGACAATGCCACCATTTGCAACACTGCTGTGAGCCTGTGGCCAGAGAGGCAGCTAGAAGCAATTCTTTAAACAGTGTGACACTAGTAGAAGTTTGCTAGGTCTTGGCATGGCTGATCAGATCAAAGGCTGGCCCTGCATTTTTCCACCAGTGAGGTTGCAAATCAGAGTCAGCAATAAAGACGAAAGCTGCATTTTCTCTCTTTGCTGTTCTTTCCCCCATCCCCCCCGTGATGCAAATACCCAGGCTACTTAACTGTGTAATGCTGTAACAATGAATAAGGGTTCTTCCTTCCCAACACAACTTTCCCCATTGTCAGCTCTCCCTCTACTGAGACACAGCAAATAGTAACACTTTCTTCTTCCCTTCCCAACTGCACCCAGTAAACCTCTCCCCCCAGAACTTCCCTCTATCCTACCAAGACTGACCCTTAAACCCTCAACTTTGGGGACAGGTTCCTTATCAGCTCAGGACATTGCAATAGTATTGGAGTTTCAGAAAAGGGAAATGGAGGCTTCACCCTGCACAGGAACCAGTTCCAATCTGATGCGCACTTTTTGCTTCCTTAAAGCTCTCAGGATTTATGCCCTATTCCTCGATCAGACATGATCTCACTGCTAACAGAAACAGCGCGATAGGGGAGCCAGCTTTGGAGGAGGTGTACGGGCCAGGCTAGCTCATTACTTCTCGCAGGTATTCACTGGGCTGATTTCTATCTGGCTGGTTCGTGATGCACAGCTGACGTGTGCAACGCAGTTATGGAGAAATTAACAACCCCTTGGAATCTGCCAGAAAGCCAAGGGAGCCAAGGTCAGCGAACCCATTAGGTTTGCTCCGGATTCAGGCTAGATCTGCACATTGCAATTTCCCTTCAGCTCAGGGTAATGCCTCAGTACACAAGGGGCCAAAGAAAGAACTCTTGGGAGATCTGGGGAAATGCACCAGGCAGAAGGATTCCAGGTTTGATTCATCTTTGCTGGTGGAGGAAAGTGCAACTTCTACTTCATTTCCACCAGCAGGGGCTGCTATGCCCAAGGGAGGGGGTGGATTCGTCCCTGAGGGATGGCAGCTTTATAGTACATATGGGTTCCATGAAGGTTCCTGCTGGTGGAGGATGCAGGAGGAGCGGTTGGTTCAGCACATGCCCTGCCCACCCTGGCCACACCACCACACTGGCCAGTACTGGATGTAGGAGCTGTGTGTGTGGGTAGGAGGAGGGGGGAGGGGGAGGGACAGGGAGGCTGAGGCCACCAAAGGAGCCCAAGAAGCTCCACAATGAAGTGCAACCCTTTATTTTGTGTTTTGGGTCGGATGTCGCTGGAAGCTGGGGCATAGGAGGGTCTGTAATTGTTCACAGATGCTTCTTCCACCTCTGCTCGCCAGCAAAGAAGGGCAGAAACTGGTTGCGATCAAACTCTCCCCAACAGGCTCTGCCCTGAAGGAGCTGGCCCAAAGCCATGTGACAGGGTAGTGGGAAGAGAATGAAAGGAATGGGCACAGAAAGCAGAGGCCTGGGACAAAGATGCTGGAATAGAGAGAGCACTAATTGGAGGTCATAAATGGTTTCAAATGCATGCAGCGCACTCACATGCCATCCTCCGTCCTTAGCCATCTCCACTGGCTTCCTGTTCAAAGCTGGTTTAAAAATACCTCTTGGGATTTGCCTTGTTGACGTCACCGACCTCTCCCCTCCTCTCCCTCCATTTGCCTAGCACCAGCCTCCTCCCTGTGCCTGCAAACGGTCTCTGCTGGTGTGAGACCCCTCCGGCTGCCCAGAACAGCCTCCCTGTGTCGCTGCGTCTTGTCAACTTTCCAGCTCATTTCAAATCTCAAGTATCTCTTTCCTCCCTTGTTATGCCTCATAGGTCTGCAGGGCAATCGGGACGCGTGATTGCAGTGTGTGTAGACATACCCTAGCTACCTTTGACTGAGCTAGATCAGGGGTTCTCAAACTCTTTTTGCTGGGATCCCCTTTGAAAATATTTCAGGCTGTGACGACCCCTCCAAAGAGTGATGACCCCCCCGAAACCATGCCACCCTGACGTCTGTGCTGCTGCTGGGGGAAGCGCTGCCTTCAGAGCTAGGCACCCAGCCAGCAGCTGCTGCTCTCCAGCCACCCAGCTCTGAAGAGCTCAGGCTGTCAGCCCCAGCATGTGTGGGGGCTGACAGCCAGTGACCCGGCCTGCGCGGGGGCTGACAGTTCATGACCTCCCTGTAATAACCTTGTGATCCCCAGTTTGAGACCCCCTGAGCTAGATCAATAAAAGTAGCAGTGTAGCCATGGCAGCATGGGCTAGCCACCCGAGAACAATCCCATCCAGGACCCTAGGTATGTACTTAGGTGGCTAGCCCGTGCCACTGCCCATGCCGCCACCGCTACGCTGCTATTTTTAGCAGGCTAGCTCAATCAAAGCTAGCTGGGGTATGTCTACACATGCTGCAATGGAGCCTCCCCATTGCAGTGTAGACACACTCTTCATTTCTCTCTCTCTGGCTGTGATCACTGAACGCTGGAAGGGCATCGTTCGTCTGGGCGGCGCACTGAAACAAAGGCTGTGTGGAATGCTTGCATGCAATGCAGGGAGCGCTGTATTATGGCACTGCCTGTGGGAGCGCAGAGAGCCAGTCCAGGGTGCTTCGAGATAAGAGTCAATATCTCATTGCTCCGTTCAGGGAAGTAGCAGCGGAAGAGGGACAGTCATGGATATAACACGCACAGCATAGGAACGGCTGATGTGTCCCTACCCAGAAAAAAGTCCGGTAGGAGATGATCACAGAAGCTGCCCTACAAAACTGTGAGGCATCTCACTGTGATCTAATGATGGTATGTAGCACACAAGAGCACCTTTCCCTCCTCGTCCCTGGTGACTGCCTAATCCCCACTAGCTCTCCCCTAGGCCAGGTTAAGCCACTTATCAGACCTTTTTTCCCAGCATACCTTTCTTGGGCTCTGGGTGCACGTGCACTGGCCCTTTAAATATAGCAGAAACTCAGAACAGTCGCAGAGGGACCATTTTGTGAGTAGGTGCTGGTGGTTGCATCTGTCCTTCTCGAGCTGGTGAATACTCGGACCTCCTGTTGTCTGTTCCCCTACTTATTCCTGGGGAGATGCCACATTCGCCTGCCACAGAAAGTGTTGGGTGCTTTTCTTTCAGTGTTGACCAGCGTTATGGCTCGCCACTGATCGCATCCGACCAGAAGATTTATAGGTTCTTGTCCAATTCAGCCTCCAGGGTTCAAGAACTCAGAGAGTTCTATATCGGGAGACAACTCTCGGGATGCTTGGCAAAAACACTTACACTGAGGACAATACCAAATTGTTTATATTGAGATTAACAAAGGAATAATAAATGCTATGAAACTTATAACTGCAAAACAGTAAAAGAATTCCAAAACTCCTGGTGGTAACATTCCTATAATAAGTTCCTTAACTTAACATACTCACACCCTTCCTTGAAGACCGGGTAATAGGAGGTGAAGTTCTAAAGATGGTTCTGGCTTCCCCAATAGTTAGGAATGTTGAGTAGTTATACTATACTGCACAAGCTGAGCTGATAGAAGCTAGAATGATAGGTAGATAAAAAGCTAGTCTATAGAATATAGGAGAGCTAAAGACTAGAAGAAGCTCTCAAAGAGTGCTAAAAGAGTTAGTTCCAAGACTCTTCCTTATCGGGTATTTTATAGGATTCTGACACTATGTAATTCAGAATTACAACCTACTATACCCAAATCTTATTTCCGTACCCTTAGAAATTTATGGCTACCCTTCTCCTATAGGTTAGTGGATTATGACACTTACTCTCTATATATTAATAAGGATTATCTCACTCCAAAATCTGCCAGCATAGACTCTCTTGGCGACTTCCAAGTTGTGGTGTACCCTGCGGTTACCAACCGGTTGTAGATGCCAGATAAACCTGTTCAGTGATGTGTATAGTTCCTACCTTTGGTTCCCCAAAGTTCAGGGACCTTTTCTCTCTGTGCCAAAGGTTACCAGCTTTCATGCTGACATACTCTTAACTGATGATACTTTTTGCTACATAGCAGATCTTAGTGGATCTTACAGGCCGGTAGGCTTCTTGCATTTCAGCATTTCAGCAAAATTTATTCTATGTATAATTGTGAGAAAACACATATCACAGGCCTCAACACATCCTAAATTCAAAGGAATTAATACTGATAAACTATAAGAATGAAATGGATTAGTTCAGAAAGAGAAACATATGATTTGATACGGCTGGCTGGATCGATGGGATATAATAGCTAGCAAAATAATCTATGGGCTACATCAGAAACCCCAGTTCTGGGGAATCATTCCTTTGTAAAGGTAACTCTCCAAAGGGCCAGGTGTCTGGGATCTGATGCTACACTCAGAGCTTCTCGGAAGAGAAGGAGGACCCAGAAAACAGCCAATAAGAGACGAGCCAGTGGGACCTGCGTTCTCCAGTATTCTGATACTTTAGCTAATGCACTTCTGACTGTTCTGTTTGCTAGCTACAGTCATGTATAGTATATATATAGGTGTACAAACATTCAAGAACATAAGAACATAAGAATGGCCCTACTGGGTTATACCAAAGGTCCATCCTGCCCAGTATCCTTTCTACCGACAGTGGCCAGTGCCAGGTGCCCCAGAGGGAATGAAGAGAACAGGGAATCATCAAGTGATCCATCCCCTGTCACCCATTCCCAGCTTCTGGCAAACAGAGGCTAGGGACACCATTTAACAGGCCTTGTCCTGAGTAGCCTAGTCTGCAAAACAAATTGGGAGGGAGCGTGGCTTAGCAGATGGAGCACTAGATGGGGGTGCAAGAGATGTGGGTCCTATTCCTAGTTCTGCTACTAGCCTGCTGGGTGACCTTGGGCAAGTCACTTCACTGCTCTGTGCCTCAGTTTCCCCATTTCCTAAATAGGGGAAGTGATACTGACCTCCTTTGTAAAGTGCTTTGAGATCTGCTGACCAGAACTAGGTACTATTATTATGGGTCTGTACAGTGCCTGGCATCATGGGGCTGGGAAGCACCAGTATAACACAAATAAATAATAATAAATGTACAATGGGTCCAACACAACACAAAACAAACAGCAGTGACAATGCATTATTGTGCCAAGGAATCACCGAGTAAGTGGCATTTCAAACATTTTTTTTTTCAGACAGCTGGGCCTGGTCAAAATATTTCAGTCTAAACTTTTTTTCTAATGAAAAATTGGATTTTTAGCTAAAGGAAATTTTTCATAGAAAATATCTGCTTTACAGAAAATGTCCTCCCTCCCCCCCCAAAGAAATCTCCCAACTTTGGTTTTCAGGCAAAAACGTTTTGGTTGCTGGAAATTTAAAATTGTGCATGTTTTGATTTTACAGCAAAAAGTTGACAATTTCTGGGGGGCAGACCCCCATTTTCCAACCACCTCTAATATTAGTGTCCTTTGAGTGGGAGGATGTTCTGGGCACATAAGGTGCAGTGAAAGCAGTCATGGCATGCAGACTGGAAGGACGGTCCAGGGGCTAGGGTGCTAACCTAGGACGTTGGGAAAACGGGTTGAAGTCCTTGCTGTTCTATAGGCTCCCTATGTGTAAAATGGTGATAGCGCTGCCCTACCTCTCAAGGTATTATGAAGATAAATACATTAAAGATGGTGAGGTGCTCAGATACTGTAATAATGGAGACCACATAAGTACCTAAGAGAGAGTGAGCAAAGTAGTCAGTCGAGGGGAGATAGAAGAGGAGAGCAGAGCAGTGACAGAGTTGTGGAGAACTTTCAAAATGCGAAGTAGATGCTTGAACTTGATAAGGAAGAAGAACAGAAGCCAGTGTAGAGGCTGAAGCAGGAGAAGATGTGTCCAGAGCAGGGTAAGATGGAGGTAGGGCTGAGAATTGTGTTTTAGATGGACTGTAGGGGAGAAGGGATGGGTGATGGGGAAGTCAGGAAGGAAGCGTTTGCAGCCAGAAAATGGCAATAGCCCGGACCAGTGTTTTGGCAAGAGGGATGTGTTGCTGCAGGTATTCTGATTCTCCGGTGGAGAAGAAGGAGACCTGCATTCAATTCCCTTCACCACCACAAACATCCTGTGTGACCTTGAGCAAGTCACTTAATCTCTCTGTGCCTCTGTTTCCCTTCTGTACAATGGGGATATCTGCACTGCCCTGCCTCAGACACTGAGAAGTACCTAACATAGATAGATATATTTGAACTAGTTTGCACCCTCTTGTTGGGAAGGTTACTGCTTTTCCTTGCTCATGTCAGGAGGGGAATCCCTAGTCGCTGTATTGTGCAGGGAGGCCAGTGCTTTCATGTCATTAAACGAGTCTCACCTTTCCGACTCTAGCTTCCCCTTCAGGAGGCAGGTTAATTGCTGGACAAGGCAGTCATTATTCCAGAGTGGGTCTGGAAAGTTACAACTTGCATCTGATATTTACTTAGTGGCAATATAATCTTCCCATGCAAACCCATAACAAATGTCAGCCGCTTATCGCTCCCATCGCGGGCAGTGCCCTCAGAGGACAGTTTCTTCCTGATGAGACAACTGTCCTTTTGGCTGACACACGTGAGCTGTTACAGGCTGAGCTAAAGAGCCAGGCTGCCTAGCTGAAGCTGTAATAGATTCATATCCTCTGTGGATCAGGCACAGCAGGGGACCCGGTGATACAAACGCACCAGTGGGTTGCACTGTATTTACTCTGCTCATGCACTGTCTTACTCTAGGAACACATGGTCAAGAGTTGGGGAAGCTACATGCCTGAGGATCACCCTTCATATACAAGTCATTGTGGCAAGTCAGGTTAGATGAAAATGACCCCTGTTCAGAGGTCAGCTCAAGGTCAATGGGACACCCATGACCTATGAGTTCCACCCAGAATACATTAGGTACCTCACTTCCTCTCTTGTTCTGTTCTCTCTTTTCTGTTGCATTGCTTTGGGGAAAATCCCTTTCACCTTATTCTTTCTACCCGTGAACATCTCAGTCCTTTCCTTTCGCTTACCTTGTGCTCATTCGGGAAACGTTTGGAGCAGCATTTGCCCTGCGGGAGGAAGAAAGCGAATGAGGTACAGTAGATAATGTCGATAACCTTTCGTTCAACCAGAAGAACAAAGGCTTTAGGGTCAGATCCTTAGCTGTGTAAATCCACCTAACTCCACTGAAGTCAATAGAGTTCTACTGATTTACACCAGCTAAAGTTCTGGCCCTTAGGGTCTACACATGTCCCATCTTAAGGTGCTTGGCAATGGAGCCCAGATCACCTTCACTGCAGTAACCTGGCCAACAGAGTAAGGGACCAGTCAAACAGAGGTCTCACGTAGCTAACCTTAGGTGATCAGATGATGGCTAAATCTCAACACAGACAATATCACCTTTTTGTACCTTATTGTTTCACCAGGGGGTAAATCTACCCTTGGTTTCTTCCTTCTGTTTCTCTCACACTCATTAAGGAAATGTTTGCAGCTATATCAGTCTTTCGGAGGAAGAAAGCTAACGAGCTACCGCAGCTAGTGTGATAACCTTGTGTTGAACCAGCGGAACAGAAAGCTTTTAAGGTCAAACAAAGTCCCCACCCTTGTAAACAACCGGCAGCTGCTCCACAGCAATGCAGACTACTAACCTGGCCATGGGAATAAGCAACTGAGGCAGAGAACCAAACCCAGCTTTCCCTGCACTTGCTAGCTTGTAAAAGGGGAAATGAGGGACAGCTCCAGCATCTGAAGGGAAGTCAGGATTGGTGCTTAGCGCACGAGCCGAGACTGGAGTTCAGTTCCCTACTCTGCCACAAGCTTCCTGGGTGACCCTAGGCTAGTCCCTCGTCCCGGATGGGAATGGCTCTGAAGTCCAGTGGTTAGGGCACTCCCTGGTGGGACCTCAGGTCCAATCCCCCTGCTTCAACCATGCTTTCATTATTTATCCACAGCAGAACAGAGTTAGCAGGGGTGGAAGAGCCCCCTGTTCACATCCTTTCTTCTCTCGGGCAGAGAGGGGGGAGTCAAACTTGGGTCTCCCACCCCCCAGGTGCTCCAGCCACTGGGCTCACAGCTACAAGGTGGGCAGTGGCACTGCCTCCTTTTCCAGCTGTTTGGTGTGGGGCGAGGCAGGTGCCTAACTCATTCCCTCAAGAAACTCCATAGGTACCTAGACTGCCTGGTTCCGGGTAGCAGGCTCCCGTTCATGGAGCGCTAGCAGAGCAAGGCGCCTCCCTGCAGCTTGGACTTCGGTGCCTGTCTTTGAGAGAAGGGTGGGGCTTAGCACATACCCCTCTGGTCAGCATCTCCCACAGGCTGGCTTAGGTGGCTCCCCGCTTAGTGTGTCGGCTCTGGCGGATCACATTCTGAGGCACCCTATTTTCCTCCGTTCGTTGCATGGAGAGCACGTAACTCAGCTTTGTGGATCACCTTGCTGTTCCTGTGACTTTCTAGGCACCCAGAAATTAGGCGCCGCGACGCTCAGCCTTGCAACCCTGAGTCCCTTTGTGGTTTCCAGCCTCTGTGCCTCAATTCCCCCTGTGTAAAATGGGGATAATGCACTGCCCTGCCTCACAGAGGTGTTGTAAGGACAAATGCAGAAAAGATTGTGAGGTTCTTGGCTAGAATGTTAATGGGGCCAGGTAAAGATCTGAGATAGAAACCACCATTGAACCAGAGATTCCAATTACGGTATAAAGCACTTTCTGTACAATAATATTTTTTTTGGGGGGGGGAGAATTTTCCATTCATCTCTTGTTTTTCCCTCTCCTTTGGCCTGTTCTCTACTTTGCCTTCCAGGTGACTTTTCTTCCATGTTTTGCATCTGTTTCCCTCAGATTAATTTGTCTTTAATTTTCATCTTTATTAAAGAATTCAGCTGTCTCCCCCTCTCTCAGGACCCCTTCCCTCTCTCTTGAAGATATTTTCCTTCTGTGGTTTTCTCTCCTCGTTTTCTCTCCCTGCCCCAATCTCTCCCTACTATCCCCCTCATCTAGCCTCTCTCTTCCTCCATTTCCTCACCCATTGGTCATCTCAGGATGGGAGAGCCTCCAAATGGAGGTGGTGAGAGTAATTGAATGGGTGGCATCATGAATTTGTGGGTGTCTTCCTCCAAACACTGGGTAGTTGGCAGCTATGTCTCCTGTAAACTGCCTGGGTGGTGAGATCTCAAAGATATCATTGGCTTGTGTGTTATTGTTTCCATCGGAGGGTTGGTCTCTTCTTGGCTTCTTCTCTTCATGTGCCTTGTGCTTGTGCAGGAAATGTTTGCTACTGTGTTAGAACATAAGAATGGCCGCACCGGGTCAGACCAAAAGTCCATCCAGCCCAGTCTCCTGTCTTCTGAGAGTGGCCAATGCCAGGTGCCCCAGAGGGAATGAACAGAGCGGGTAATCATCAAGTGATCCACCCCCTGTCCCTCCTTGGGAAGTAAATAAACGAACAGATTGCAGGAGATAATGGGATAACATTTTACTGAACCAAGATAAAACAGCTTTATTGTCCTCTCTTTAGGCATTTGGGGCTGGAACCGAGGTCATTACTACAAAGCTGCAAAGTACTGGGAGTAAGGGGCCAAGGCTAGGAATCAAAAACAGCTCTCACATAAAATCCCAGAAAAATGTAGTTCCTCTGTAATGACGAGCAAGGGGGCAAAGTTTCAGGGTGAGGCACATACCTGAAGCCTCCTTCATAAGCAGTGCAGAGCCCTAACTACAGGTGCTACTCGAGGGGGGGGAGGAGGGGAAGATTCTGCACCAAAATCCTGAGCCAAAAAATTCAGAATTCTGCAGAATTCTGCATACTTTGTCAAAACAATGCAATACAATCACACATGTTTCAATTATTTTGGTAATTTATTTAAACTACAAGAGAGAAAAAAGTCACAATAACTATTCAGCATTTCCTAAACACATTAAAGTTAAGTTACAATTGCCTAATTTTGGCAATTAATTGGTCTTTGACTATTAGCAGTAAATATGCCCAATGGCCTGTGATGGGATGTTCGATGGGGTAGGATCTGAGTTACTACAGAGAATTCTTCCCTGGGTGTCTGGCTGGTGAGTCTTGCCCACATGCTCAGGGTTTAGTTGATCGCCATATTTGGGGTCGGGAAGGAATTTTCCTCCAGGGCAGATTAGCAGAGGGCCTGGGGGTTTTTCGCCTTCCTCTGCAGTGTGGGGCACGGGTCACTTGCTGGAAGATTCTCTGCATCTTGAAATCTTTAAACCATGATTTGAGGACTTCAATAGCTCAGACACAGGTTTGATACAGGAGTGGGTGGGTGAGATTCTGTGGCCTGCGTTGTGCAGGAGGTCAGACTAGATGATCATAATGGTCCCTTCTGACCTTAAAGTCTATGAGTCTATGATTCTCTGATACATACACTTGGTAACTAATACCCTGCATTCCAGTTGTAATCCTTGATTTTCATTTAAATTACATTACAGAACACCAAACTGAAAAAAAAAAAAGTAGAATGACATTTTAAATTGCTCAGACTTTCACACATGAAAGTCATACAGTTTTGCTAATCATTGTCCTGGACCTGGCTGGGTACTTTGGGAAATGCTTGGTTCTGATTGTCCTGACAATTTACTGACTGCTTGGTAAATGTTTTATTTGCCCTCAAAGTCTTCTTCTTCTTCTTCTTTTAATGTGTAAGTAAAATAAACCCTGAGCTGTAATCTAATCCCATTGTGCCACTTTGGCACAGGAAAAAAGTGAGAAAGCGCATAGATCTTCCTAGCTGGTTCCCTTACTGTCATTTATAAGGCTTTACATCACTCTGGCAATATAGAAGCCTTAAAACTTTTACAGGTTTTATGCTCCTGGGGGAATTGACTGAGACTGGGAACAATTAACTAACAATGGGACCATTAACAATGTTACTATGCAGGCAGGCTGCTACATTTCTGCCTCAGGGAATGAGATCAAATAACTAGCCACAGCAACATTAACAAAATGCGGGCTTTTTTTAATACGAACGCTATTTTCTTTAATTTAAAAACAAACAATTTTGTAACATACTAATATTTAAGTGTTTTTTCTGATTCTCAAGAAGTTTCATAGATTCATAGATTCTAGGACTGGAAGGGACCTCGAGAGGTCATCAAGTCCAGTCCCCTGCCCGCATGGCAGGACCAAATACTGTCTAGATCATCCCTGATAGACATTTATCTAACCTACTCTTAAATATCTCCAGAGATGGAAATTCCACAACCTCCCTAGGCAATTTATTCCAGTGTTTAACCACCCTGACAGTTAGGAACTTTTTCCTAATGTCCAACCTAGACCTCCCTTGCTGCAGTTTAAGCCCATTGCGTCTTGTTCTATCCTTAGAGGCTGAGGTGAACAAGTTTTCTCCCTCCTCCTTATGACACCCTTTTAGATACCTGAAAACTGCTATCATGTCCCCTCTCAGTCTTCTCTTTTCCAAACTAAACAAACCCAATTCTTTCAGCCTTCCTTCATAGGTCATGTTCTCAAGACCTTTAATCATTCTTGTTGCTCTTCTCTGGACCCTCTCCAATTTCTCCACATCTTTCTTGAAATGAGGTGCCCAGAACTGGACACAATACTCCAGCTGAGGCCTAACCAGAGCAGAGTAGAGTGGAAGAATCACTTCTCGTGTCTTGCTCACAACACACCTGTTAATACATCCCAGAATCATATTTGCTTTTTTCGTAACAGCATCACACTGTTGACTCATATTTAGCTTGTGGTCCACTATAACCCCTAGATCCCTTTCTGCCGTACTCCTTCCTAGACAGTCTCTCCCCATTCTGTATGTGTGAAACTGATTTTGTCTTCCTCAGTGGAGCACTTTGCATTTGTCTTTGTTAAACTTCATCCTGTTTAACTCAGACCATTTCTCCAATTTGTCCAGATCATTTTGAATTATGACCCTGTCCTCCAAAGCAGTTGCAATCCCTCCCAGTTTGGTATCATCCGCAAACTTAATAAGCGTACTTTCTATGCCAATATCTAAGTCGTTAATGAAGATATTGAACGGGCATGTTACTAGGAAAGCAGGCTGCTATATTTCTGCCTCAGAGAATGAGCTCAATTAACTAACAGGCAGGCTGCTACATTTCTGCCTTGGGGTCAGAGCCATTCTCGTGCATAATAAAAAGACCTACCCCCCTCCATGCCTGGTGAGCTGCAGTAGCAAATGAGAGGGACAGTCTCTCTTGCTTGTTGGCCAGCCCTGCTCCCTGATGGTGATTGTCTCCCCTGCAGGCACACCCATCCAGCCCTCCTCCCCCACAGTGATTTGGGTCTCTGAGGCTGCTCCAGGCATGCTGGAACAGATGTGCTGCCTCAGCTGCTGGGGAAGAAGCACAGGTCCCCCCGCAGACTTCTTTTGAATTTTTCTGCGTGTGCGGCACAGAAATATGTGGGCCATATGAATTCTGCACCCCCACATTTCTGCTTTGAAATATTTTTGTACCTTTTTTGGAAACTGGAAACATTTTCAAAAAGCTTCCAGTTTTTTTATTTCTTTTTGTCAAAATGGGAAATTTCAAAATTTTAATCCTTGCAGACATTGGAATTTTGGTATTTTGAACCTTTTGGTTTCTTTCCCTTTTTTCTCCCCTTTCCTCCTTTTTTACTACTGAATACATTAGAACTAAGGAGGTCTGGGGTTTTGTATTCATCCTTTCATTTCTTTCTTTTCTTTTTCTTTCTTTCTTTCTTTCATTTTTCTGCTCTGTAGCTTTTCAAACAATTCACATAATAATAATTATTAATGGAGATATCCCATCTCATAGAGCTGGAAGGGACCTTGAAAGGTCATTGAGTCCAGCTCCCTGCCTTCACTAGCAGGACCAAGTACAGATTTTGTCCCAGATCCCTAAGTGGCCCCCTCAAGGATTGAACTCACAATGCTGGGTTTAGTAGGCCAATGCTCAAACCACTGAGCTATCCCTCCCTCCATCTTTTGAAATTGTGAAGTGGTAGAGCTTGAGTTTCAATTTTTCTTTTGCCACAGTGTAATGTTTCAAAAGATGAAGAAGAATTGAAAAGCTACAGAATAGAAAAATGAAAGAAAGAATAAAAGAAAGAAAAAAGTGGAAAAAAAAAATCCAATCTGGACATCATTAATTCTATTGCATTGAAATGTCTCTAAAAATGTCTTGCAAAAGCTGAACACCATTGCATTTCTGAATGAAAATGCCTTTGAAATGTCCCCATTTTTCACAAAATGTTTTTTGTTTTATTTCAGTCAGCTCTAGTCCAAACCAGGAAGCTGGTCCTGGTTCTGCCACGCCTTACACAGGTGCTGTGACTATCCCAGAGACTTTAATAGGATTATTCACAGGGTGTAAAGTTAAGCACATGTATAAATTTTTGCTGGATTGAGGATTTACCTTTTTTAGAGGAAAGGTGAGTGGGCTGAGCCATTACCATGCCAACTAGAAAACAGCTTGAACTAGGTTGTCTCATGCTGGCCAAACTATGAGAGAACTGGTGTAGATGGAACCCAGGTTTAAGCTGAATTTAAACACAGCTCCTTCACACAGCTTGATGCCTAGTGTGGTCATAATAGCAGGCCTTTGTGGGACAGCTGAGAGGAGACGCATGGGAGAGGAAGGAGGATTTTGAGGCTAAGACACTGCAGTAGAGCACAAGAGATCCATCTTCAATTCCCTGTTTTACCACAGACACGTGATCTTAGGTAGCTCATATCAAGGATAAGGGGAATGCCAGGTGAGTGCTGTAGTGAGTGGGAGGCTGTGATGAGGCATCCACCCCACACAAGACTGGAAGGTATTAAGATGGGTGGGCCCATTAACTGCCCAGGCTGCACCTGGAGGAGGAGCCAGGGAGCAGGGAATTGATTAGACAGAGGCTCAGCTGGACAGCAAGAGGAGGGGCCTGTAAAAAGCCCAGGAGTGGAGCACTGCAGGGAAGTAGACTGCAGTCACTCCCTGGGTGAAGGGAGGTGTGTTTGGGACTATAGAGGGTAGTACCTGGTTACTCCCTGAGAGGAGGGAGTTGGGAAGCTAGGAAGATAGGAGAAGGCTCAAGGGAAAGCAGCAAGGACTAGGAGTGAAGACCTTGGCTGCTGATAAGAGGAACTGAGAGTAGAGGGTGGGCTTGGGTTCCCCTACCCAGCCACTGGGGATGTGGCTGAGACCAGGCAGAGGACAGTGGATTGCCTGGGACAATCCATTCTGGAATGACTTTGTTAACCTTAACTATGTTAAGAGGATGGATCTAGATTGTTCTCAGTGGTACCAGATGACAGAACAAGGAGTAATGGTCTCAAGTTGCAGTGGGGGAGGTTTAGGCTGGATATTAGGAAAAACTTTTTCACTAGGAGAGTAGTGAAGCACTAGAATGGGTTACCTAGAGAGGTGGTAGAATCCCCTTCCTTAGAGGTTTTTAAAGTCAGGCTTGACAAAGCCCTGGTTGGGATGATTTTAGTTGGGGATTGGTCCTGCTTTGAGCAGGGGGTTGGACTAGATGACCTCCTGAGGTCCCTTCCAACCCTGATATTCTATGATTCTAACCCCCTCTCCCTGGAAGAGGAAACACTCCTAGTGACCTGGCCGGGAGCTGTGTCACAAGGAGGAGGCTGCAGTTCCTGGAGTGAGACAGGTTCGCATGGCTAGAGGGTGATGGGAGGGATGCCACCAGAGGAGGGTGCAATGCCTGGCCAGAGCTAATCTCCAGCGTGACCAGGAGGAGATGCCAATGACAGGAAGTGGACCCTGTGACAGAGGCCTTTGGTTTTGCATTGAGGGGAGGGGGTTTGGATGCTGATATGGAAACTTCCACGTGTGTCGTTCAGTGGACAAATGTATCTGGTACTGGGAAGGGGAGCTGGGAGGTTACAACATCTCCCCAAGCAGGAGTTTGGGATTGAGTTCTGGGGTATTAGAAAGGGGATGTGTTTCTGTTACTCACTGGTGGGGCTATCAACCTATGGAACTGCCAAGACCACAATCAGAAGGGCAGAGCTGGGCATTTGAGGGTGGAAGAGGGCCTGCTAGTGTCACTGTTCCATTCCCAAACATTGCTGCTCATCTTCCCAGGAAGTGTGCTTGTAGTGTAATGAACTGTGCGCCGCTGCTCTCTGTGGGTGCAATCAGAGTGGCTCTGCTGTGTGTCATAGGCCCTACGCTGTTAACAGCTAAGGGATATTCACCTTTAGTTTCAGTAGAAGCCCTGGGCTTTTGAAGCAGGGGATCTGCATGCCCCTGCCCCCAATTACATTAATATCTTGTCTATAATGTAATTTTTAGCAACTGTGATACCCAATTTATACCAGCACAGTTTATCCTGGTTTGACACTGGCATAAATTGCACTAGTGCAAATTGCCTTGCCTCAATGTAGTGTCTATATTAGCAATTTGCACTGGTCCAGCAGTGCTGGTGTCTGAAATCCCAGTGTAGACAAGGCTTAAGGTGCAAAAGGTTGAGATGTCACAGTCCACACATGCAACCCACCAGCACAAGTTATCCAGTAAGGCTAGACTCAACAAAGTGAAAAACAAGCAGGAAAAAATTGCCCTCCTCTCAGGAAGCTCAACCTTTCGGTCCTTTTGACACCACAAGGAAGCAATGAGAGGCACAACCCCAGTTTTAATCATTTGTAGGGCACCTTTCACTGCCCCTCTCTTCTCTGACGTGCACTTTCCCTGTCAGGAATCAGTTTCCTATTTGTCTCTTTCCTGGAGGAGAACATCTGGCCCAGAACTGCCACCTGCATAATGTTCCAAATGCCGTGATGATGATATTCTCCTGTTTGCCTTATATTCTGGGAGGGTCCAGATGACTCCGACAAGCTCCTCTTAGGGATTCCAAGAAATGCATTTTCCTCTCATTGCTCATTTTTCATTTCCTCATAACAGAATAATAAGAATGCTGATAATGAAGCGAGAGAAGACCTCTCCTCCATGGCTGTGGAGTGCCAGGAATAGGGGTGCCAACAAAACAGTACTCAGTTGTGTGGGAGGGATATTGTGCCTAGTTCTGACACAGAGTGTTATCGGTGGGTTACCAGTAAACTCAGCTGCACAGATTAGCATAGAAAGAGCACGCTTCCCTTTGAAGCAGAGAAGGAAAATGTAATCCTCCTCCCTCTGCGCCTGTCTCTGCCAGAAGCAAGCAGGGGTCCCCAGTGCTGTGAAAGTACTTCACCATTACCAGCCCTTAGCATGGAGCAGTCTTCGCTACAGCAGACATAGACCAGTTCCCTGAAACCAGCAACCTCTGGCGAGCCCTGACTTCCAGGTCTCCGTGGACCTTGCTCCCTCTGTGCAGGCAGTGATAGGCCATCCCCCGAGTCCTGTAGTGTCCAGCCCATAACCACTGCACATGCACAGAAATTACCAGATTTGCTGTCCCCAAGGGAACAGAATCAGGTCCTTGATAACATTGCAGCACTGAGAGATATTTTATAGTGAAAATGATCATCAGGTTAATATCAAAAGCTAAGATTTAAGAGATAGGGAGTCAGGAGAATGGAAACAGAAATGATTACATGTAAAACAAAATAATAGAACGTGAACCTGGCTCCACACATGATAAAGGTTACCATTCCTATATAATAAAGTCAATCTTTCCCCAAAAGTTTAGTCTTTTGCGGAGTTGGCTGGTTTCAGATAAACCAGGGTCCAAACGTTCATGAATCACCCCTCTTCCCCATGGTTGTCCTCGGTGAATGGATAACAGGGTGCTTTCCTTGTCCCCCATTTATAGTCCAGTAAACCTTTGAAATGCTCCCCTCGTTGTTCTCCAGTGAGCTCTTCCCTGTTGATTTCACATCCCCCTCTTGGTTCTATATGCAAATGGGGCTTCCATGGGTTGGCTTACAATGCTTAATTTACATATGAACCACGCAGACAGGCGAACATACATCCTTTGTCTGGCAGGAACTCCTTTTCTCTTTGGCTGGTGACAGACATTGCAGTACATATACACATCTCCTTAACTATCATCCCACAATGACTATGAGGATCAGCATGACATAAGCTTTTATTAGAGACCTCACCATGAAAGCAGTGTATTAGGTGTAGTGAGTTTGTCAGGCCTGTTAGGCGTTGCAGATGTAGAGTACTGAACTGTTTGCCTGTTGCTGTTGGCACCAATAAGCTCTGAGTCTCAGGCCCCCATTTCCCTAGTATCTGAGCACCTCACATGTTTAATGTTTTCAGCCTCACAGCACCCTGGGAGGTAGGGAAGTGCTGTTAGCCCAATTGTACAGATGGGGAAACTGAGGCATAGATTGGCTGCCTGTCGCAGAGCAAGGAACTGAATCCAGTCTCCCAGAGCAGCACTCTAAGCACTGGACAAGCCTTCCTCCCTCAGTAGGACATTAGAAGTTTTAATGAGACCAGCATGGTCCAGGATGCTCTAGGATCTAGGCCTGATATGAAAACAGAAGTGAGGTTGTCTTTTTGTTCTATATTTGTACAGTGCCAAGCACAATGGGGTTCTAGACCATGGCAGGGATTCCTAAGTAATGCTGCGAAATAAATAAATAATACATTAATGGTGTGTGGGTAAGAGTCATTAATGCTGCAAATCCTGCATAGGGAAGAGGAAAGAGAAATATCTTCTTCCATTCTGGTAACAGCATAAGGTTCAATAACGAGCGAGAATGAGTCGTGCTAGGGAGCAGGAGGTAGAACACGCTCTTCTGACAGTGTGTGTGCATAGGCGCTGACTTTTTCTTTTCACCTGGGGTGCTGTATCCCTGCTCCTCCCCTTCCCCCACAGCCCTGCCTTCGCTCTGTCTCTTCCTGACCCTGCTCCGCCCTCCTCTCCCAAGGCCCCACCCTCGCTCCACCTCCGCTCTGCCCCCTCCCTGAGGCCCCCACCACTCACTGCTTTTTGCCCTCCCCAAGCCTCTCCCTGAGCTGCCAAACAGCTGTTGGGCAGCGGTGCCACCCCCCCATCAGTTGTTGGGCAGGGCGCAGGGAACAGCTGTGGCTGGTGGGTGCCGAGCACCCACTATTTTTTTTCTGGGGGTGGTCCTGCCCCGGAGCACCCATGAAGTCAGCACCTATGTGTGTGCATATAGACTGGATGGCCATGTAACTCTGACAGTATTGATGGAGGGAGGGGGGCATCTTGAGAGCTGAGTCCTGGCTCTGATTCTCCACTCGCTCCAGTGTAAATCAGGAATAATTCTGATGCATTCAAGGAGCCTGATTTCCCCCCCGCCTGGCACCTCGTGTGGTCATTTACACATCTCTGAATGTTCTGGACAGGAGGAAATTGCCTGGATTGTGATCTATTTAAGTTGCATGGACTGTATAGTGCTTAATTTGTGCCAGGGCTTTCCAGGGCTGAGCCCCGGCGCCTTTATGCTTGGCAGTTCATAGCCCTGGTACCTCTGAGCTTGGCGTGTCAGTTATGAAAGTAAAAACACTGCTTGAGCCCCAGCACCTAATTGCTTGACTCAGCACTTCTTTCATTACAAATTACGCACAGAGTGTAGGTAGATCATCCTCAGCCTGGGTTTTCAAACAGAGGAACCTCAGCAGAGCAGCCAAGTTCTACGTTTGGATGCTCAGCAGGGCATTGGACTGTTTCATATGCCAGTCATGGCACTTGGCAAAGAAGGGTGGTGACATCTGAACATGGGTAGGTAAAATTGGCTGTAACAGGGTCGGCACCCACCTCTCGTGAGCGCTCCTGTGGTTGGGTGTGTCTGTGTTCTTTCAGTTTTGGTGACCTCTTTTGGTGGTTCTCAGGTGGCTTTTTCAGCGACTCAGACATCTGGCCGAGTCACCCACACTGTCTGCATGTGAACCAGAACAAACCCCTTCCAGGGTATACAGTCCACCAGGGTCTATCTCAGTATCCTTCTGGTGGTGTCTCTCTAGTCTTCCCTGGGCTTTGGTCTTTAAGTAGTTCCAGCCCTGGTATGGGACCGTATCCCCAGGGCTTCTTCCCTGGAGACACTATCTTCCTGTAGCCCTCCTGGGCTCAGTCCCCATTCAGTCCCAGCAGCCAGCCAGGAGCTCCTTCATTGCTCCCCTGGTCCCTGCTAGCAAACCGTCCTTGGCTTAGGGCACATCTACACTGAAAAAGTTACAGCACTAACAGTTACAGAGCCACTCAGTGCAGAAGGGAAACTGCTGTTGTGTGTTCACAGTCAGCTACCTGTGCAATAGCATGTTCACACTTGCAGCACCTGCAGCGGTATTTGGAGCACTGCACTCTGAGCAGCTATCCCACAGAGCACCTCTTTCTCTTTTGCTGCTAAGATTTGTGGTAAGGTGTGTGTGGGGGTGTCACGGGGCATCCTGGGTCCTGTCCCAATGCCCTGTGATTCATTGCTTCTCATCCCAGCATTCCCTGTGCTTCCATCCGCATTTGGCGCCATCTTTCAATGGTTTGTGTATTGCGCGCCCTACCTCTTTTGGGCAGTGGGAATGGATCCCGAACTGCTGATCAGTATGCTGCTCGCTCTGACCAACACATCATGAGTGGCAGTGGAGTTATTCCTTAAACTACAAGGCAAGAGGAGTGTGACATTGATCTCGCCACATGTAGTAGCTACTTCATGAAATTGCTTGTGGCATTCATGGAGGTGCTGACCACAGTGGAATGCCACTTTTGGGCTCGGGAAACAAGCATTGAGTGGTGGGATCACATCGTGATGCACGTCTGGGATGATGAGCAGTGGCTGCAGAACTTTTGCATGAGGAAAGCCACATTCATGGAACTGTGTGATGAGCTCTCCCTGACCCTGCGGTGCAAGGACACGAGAATGAGAGCTGCCCTGTCACTGGAGAAGTGCATGGCGATTGCACTGTGGAAACTGGCTACTCCAGACTGCTACCAATTGGTTGCTAACCAGTTCGGAGTGGGAAAGTCGACCATTGGAATTGTGTTGATGGAAGTGTGCAGGGCCATTAATTGCATCCTGCTCCAAAAGACCATGACTCTGGACATCATGCGTGACTAGGGTTACCATACGTCCTCTTTTTCCCGGACATGTCTGGCTTTTCGGCACTCAAACCCCCGTCCGGGGGGAATTGCCAAAAAGCCGAACATGTCCGGGAAAATGCCGGCCAGGCATTTCCCCTCCTGCGGCGACTCTGCTCCTCCCCTGACTCTTCGGCTCTGTTTAAGAGCCGAGCTGCCCGAGCGCTATGGGCGTCAGGCAGCCCCCTTGCCTCCGGACCCCAGCCGCCGTCCGGGCACTTCCCCTCCCGGGCTCCGGCGGTGCAGGGTCCGGAGGCATGGGGGCTGCCCGAAGCCGGTAGCGCTCGGGCAGCCCGTCTCTTAAACAGAGCCGAAGAGTCAGGGGAGGAGCAGAGCCTCCGGCCGCGGCGGCTCTGCTCCTCCCTGACTCTTCGGCACTGTTTAAGAGCCGAGCGCTACAGGCTTTGGGCAGCCCCCATACCTCCGGACCCTGCGCCGCCGGAGCCCGGGAGGGGAAGTGCCCGGCCGGGGGCGCAGGGTCCGGAGGCAAGGGGGCTGCCCGAAGCCCAAGCGCTACCGACTTCACGGTTTGCTGGGCAGCCTCCAGACCCTGCGCCCCCAGCTGGGCGCTTCCCCTCCCGGGCTCCAGCTGCGCTGGGGAAGCGCCAGCCGGGGGTGCAGGGTCAGGGGGCTGCCCGGCAAACCGTGAAGCCAGTAGCGCTCGGGCAGCCCTTTCCGCGTGGCTGCGAGTGGGAAGGAGCGGAGTTAGGGCGGGGAAGAAGCAGAGTTGGGGCGGGGCTGGGGGTGGGGAAATGGGCGGGGGCGGGGCCAGGGCCCGTGGAGGGTCCTCTTTTTTTATTTGTTAGATATGGTAACCCTATGTGTGACATTGTGGATGGCTTTGCACAAATAGGCTCCCCTAACTGCAGAGGGGCAATAGACGGCATGCACATGCCAGCCAGCCTGGAGCCCTCTCACTGCCCTGGTTCCTGCCCCCACTTAGTTGTCCATAGTCTTGCTGCTTTTCCACCCAGGCATGCAGTCCTTTCTTCTCCAGCTCCAAGCAGCAACTAACTACTGCTCTGTTCTGCAGCTCCTGTTATATGGCCCTCCTGGCCCCTGCTTGGCTGCTTCCTTGCAACCCTCTAGGCCACTTGGAGGACCTCTCCACTGCTCCTTTCCTGGGATGGGTGTGGCAGAATCCTGAGGCCTCCAGCAAGGGGACCTTTGGGCCTAGTCCATCCCATCACGACTGGCACATAAAAGTGCTACTCAAAACTGATTTACAATAGCAAATAGAAGTTTAGCATTCTGCTCTGGTAGCAATTTATGCTCCATTGTAAGTCAGTAGAGAATCGGGTCCCATGTATCTGGTTAACACACAGGTAGGCAGTATGCATGTTGTATGCCCACGTAGTAAAATTTCCACCTGACCCAGTAATCTGCCCTAGCATGGATTAATTTCTCTACCTGTGGACAACGACTATATCAAAAACATGAGTTGTAATGGTAACAAGTTAATCTAAGCTCAGGAGCTAGGGAAGAGTCATGGATGGATGAAACTCATTCTGAAGTTGATGAATTATTTGCACCAAAATTGCTGTGATGTGTTATCCGGGGTTTCTTTTGAAGAAGCAAAATGAACTGTCTCGTGAGTCTCAAGCAGGAGCAGAGAGGTTATATTACCTCTGTATTTAACACGGGTGTGACTCCTGCTGGAATACTGTATTCAGTTCTGGTGCCCACAATTCAAGAAGGATATTGATTAATTGGTGAGGGTTCAGAGAAAAGCCACAAGAATGATTAAAGAATTAGAAAACATGCCTCAGAGTGACAGACTCAAGGAGCTCGATCTATTTATCTTAACCAAGAGAACATTAAGGGGTGACTTGGTCACAGTTTATAAGTATGTACATGGGGAACAAATATTTGACAACGGGCTCCTCAGTCTAGCAGACAACGTTATAACAAGATCCAATGGCTGGAAGCTGAGGCTAGACAAATTCAGACTGGTAATAAGACATAAATTCTGAAGGATGAGGGTAATTAACCATTGGAACAATTTACCAAGGATTATGGTGGATTCTCCATCACTGGCAATTTTAAAGTCAAGACTGGATGTTTTTTTAGAAGATCTGCTCTAGTTCAAACAGGGATTGTTTTGGACAAATCCTATGATCTGTGTTATGAAGGAGGTCAGACTAGATGATCATAATGGTCCCTTCTGGCCTTGGGATCTATGTGTATACTATGTTCATGCTGTGCAGAAAGGTCCTCGTGACCATGCACTTGCAATCAAGTGCTTTGTAAAGCCAGAGATGGAGGAGGCCTGGGAAGAAGATATGTGTCACTATCAGCATATGGGAATCCTCCTTTAACTTAGACGGCAGCACAGCTGTTTGCATATTCAAGTCCCAGCAGGGACAGATTCCTCCCCTTTGCATTGACTTACCTGCCAGACCCCGGCCTTCACTCTTACACTGCGGATTTCACAGAACTCATAGAAGATTAGGGTGGAAGAGACCTCAGGAGGTCATTTAGTCCAAACCCCTGCTCAAAGCAGGACCAACACCAACTAAATCATCCCAGTCAGGGCTTTGTCAAACCGGGCCTTAAAAACTTCTAAGGATGTAGATTCCACCACCTCCCTAGGTAACCCATTCCAGTGCTTCACCACCCTCCTAGGGAAATAGTGTTTCCTAATATCCAACCTAGACCTTCCACACTGCAACGTGAGACCATTGTTCCTTGTTTGGTCATCTGCCACCACAGAGAACAGCCGAGCTCCATCCTCTTTGGAACCCCCCTCCAGGTAGTTTGAAGGCTGCTATCAAATCCCGCCTCATTCTTCTCTTCTGCAGACTAAACAAGCCCAGTTCCCTCAGCCTCTCCTCGTAAGTCATGTGCCCCAGCCCCCTAATCATTTTCGTTGCCTTTGCTGGACTCTCTCCAATTTGGTTCTAACTTGGTTCACAAAACGTAGGCCGAAGTTCCCTTACCAGTGTAATTTCTTCAGCTAGAGTCTAACTTGACACAACCCATACCTGCTGCCACAACAGAGCTGCTCTATGGTTTGCCATCCTGCCTTTGGAGGTGCCCTGCAGGCATGCCAACGGCACCCTGAAATTTTTCACATGGTCCGCACAGCTGAACCACTCTCACTTTAACTTAGCCCGGCATCTACACATCAACTTTTGTATCTTACAGTAGGCAAACCCGCCTCAAGGTGCACCCCCTGAGGCTCCCTGCTGCCCATCCCCTGGCTGGCTCCCCTGTGCAGGCACTCACCACAGTTCCCTGTTACTTGTTGCAGGTTGTGAGGCTGTCATTGAGTGAGTCCTATGGGCAGAGCCGAGGGGACATGGGCTGCTGGATGGGGGTGAGGACAGGCAGGCCCCTGCAGGGCAGCCGTGGGGCAGGAGCTGGCCCCATGGCAGCAGTGAGGAGGAACTGTGCTGGCTGCCCCACTGATCACTCAGGTTTAGCCCCACGGACTCCATCATGACGGGAGGCGGGGGTATGTTGCCAAAACTGAGGGAGTATCTTGCTCTCCCTTAATCCCTTCATAGGCACATAGTCTAGGCCACAATCCAGACTTGTGAATGCAATACACTCTCATTATTAACCTCAAATCTACAATAAAGTAAATGTATGTTCAGTGTCTTTCTTAGGATTAGAGTGTGATTTTGGGCAAAGGCCAGAACAAAGGATGGGGCATTTGCTGCTCAGTAACCCACAAAGTCACAAATCTCCCCTTAGTTCCTCTCTTGGGAAAGAATCTGCCTCCTCCTGGGTGAAACATCCAGGTCACATACTAGCCCTTCCAATATTAGACCTGCTCTTGTATTAATTATGACTGTTTTCTTTATTATATTATTAATATTTTGGTCACTTTCTTACCAGTTAAATGATTGAACCCTGCCTGTGATGGAGTCTACAGACCCCACACTGAACTAAGGCTGGGAGTACAGCAATATTGGGCTAGGGAGGCCCTATCCCTCAACACATGAAGGGCATGTTCCAGATGGAGGAACAGTTTAAAAGGTAGCCCAAGAAAAGTGGGGACTGGGGTGTGAGTGGCACCAGGAAGCAAGGCTGGATGCCGAGAGCCGTGCCAGGAGTGGCAATAGCTTTGTGGAGGCTGCTCTGGTGGCAGGGACTTGGGTTCCCACCCACCCCTTTGGGAGCTAAAACCCCTAAGAGAGAGATGACTGACTCAACAGGACCCTAAGAGACTGAGGAGAATTTGCTAAACCAGCGACCACACCCCAAACTGAGCTGTTCCAGACTGGTGGGAAGTGACCCAGGGGAAAACATTATTTGGGGTAGCTCAAAAAGTGGGCTGGATGCCTTGATAAACCCCTAGGTCCCTGAGTTGGGAGCTGGTGGGCTCAGGTCCCCCTACCTTGCCCCTCCCCCCCCCCCGCTCCTCTAAATTGCTGGGGGCGCAATCAGAGCATGCAGGTGGTGATTGAAGCTACAGCTGAGGCCCTCTCTGGGATGACTGGACCCGAAGAAACTGTAAGAAATGACCACTAGGCAAGCTGGTCATCAGACCTTCCCACTACATCCCTCATTCCACCTTTTTTTTTTATTAGTGGAACTTTGTCTTGTTGCAAAGACCATGAAAGCCCAGATGTAGAGAGTTCTTTAGCTATTATAAATACTTACATAAATTATTAGTTAGATGGCAACAGAAATATCCATTGCATGTGTGATTCTGTTTAGGTTCTTTTATTGCCGTGTGTCATCTCCATATTCTGAACATCTTGTCTTCATGCCTGGTCTACCCTACAAAGTTAGGTCAACATAAGCCATCTTGCATTGACCTAGTTGTGCATGTGTCTACACTTAAATTTGTCTCTCACTAATGTAAGCTCTCCACTACGCCAATATAGTAACTCCACCTCCCAGAGTGGCGTTAAGCCTGGGTTGATTTAGTGAGGTTGATGCAGCGTGACTGTAGACACTGTGTTACTTATGTTGACCCTAACAGTCCTCCAGCAACTGTCTGACAATGCCTGACACTGACCGCTCTGGTCACAATTGTGAACTCCACTGCCCAGGAGTCATGGAGACTGGAAGCCTCCTACTCCCCACCCTTTAAAGCCCTGCAAATTTTTGAAATGCCTTTTCCTGATTGTTCAGCGTGGTGAGCAAACCTAGCAGCTCTCCATTGTTGTGCGCAATTGCCGTCTATGTACTTCAGCTGTGCTCTGGCTTGGAGTAGTCAGGAGATATTGGATCTCCTGGGTGTGTTGGGAGAAGAGGCTGTGCAGGGACAGCTACGGACCAGTCATAGAAACATGGACATCTACGAGCAGATTGCCTGGGGGATGCAGGAGAAGAGGTATGATAGGGACCAGCAGCAGTGCCGTGTGAAAGCAAAGGAACTGCAGAAAGCATACCAGAAGGCCAGGGATGCTAAAAGTCGATTCGGTGCTCAGCTGCAGACCTGCCACTTTTACAAAGAGCTGCATGCCATAGTTGGTGGAGACCGCCCTCCACACACAAAACGGTGGATGCCTCCAAGGATCTTGAGACACTGGCCCCTGCTGGGATCAATGGGGAGGAGGTGGAGGAGAAAGAGGAGGATGGGGGACATGGGGCCTTGGGGAGATCCATTCTAGAAATTGGGAATAAAGGACCAGATCTTCATCTAGTGCCAAGTGGCATTTCATAGAGTTTGAGCATTGGCCTGCTAAACCCAGGGTTGTGAGTTCAATCCTTGAGGGGGCCATTTAGGGAACTGGGGTAAAAATCTGTCTGGGGATTGGTCCTGGTTTGAGCACGGGGTTGGACTAGATGACCTCCTGAGGTCCCTTCCAACCCTGGTATTCTATGACTGAATAATGTCACCTCCATTGACTTCAATGACTCTGAATGGTTTGGCACTAGCTGGGGATCTGGGGAAAAAAAATAAAGCACCCCCTTCCCAAATCCGCAAGTGGTGAAAGGAAACTACATTTCAGGACAAAGTTTTCATAAGTGACTAGTAATTTTGGGCACTTCAAATGTGGGTGCCTAATGCAGGCACCTCAAAACACTCTGCACTTTCTAAAAACCAGGCCCCTTACAAGGATGTTTTAAGTTGGGCAGCCAAAAAATATGAGGCACCCAAAGTGATTGTTGAAAATTGTGGCCATGAAACAAGGACTTTGAAAGCATGTAAGTCAATGGTTGTCAACCTCTTTCATACAGTGACCCCCTTTGCCGTCCTAGCACCATCCTGGGATCCCTTCTCCATGGGGCATGGAGCACTTGCATTTAGCAATATGGAAAGGGCCCGATGGGCAGAACTCCCAGGCTGAGAACTCTGATCAGTGGCCATGGGAATTGGTATTTTAACCTGGCAGTCACCCTTTAAAACCAAGTGCACTCATGTATGTGTACATTCGTGTATGTGTCTGCAAAGCCGAGGAGAGGAGTGAGATCTGATCAGCTGGCCGGATTTTTCCAGTTCAAACCAAGCTGAAACCATTACTCATCTTATTGTACTTTCTGTATTCTGCACTTCAGGGATGTTCTGTTGAAATGTTCTGAGCCAGCGCCTTATTGCTAGGGTGTGTCAGTGATCCATCTGGCAAGCTGAGGCAGCTCCCTCTGGCAAGCTGAATATATTGAAAGGAGCGTGACTGACA
This sequence comes from Trachemys scripta elegans, assembly GCF_013100865.1. Classification (NCBI taxonomy): domain Eukaryota; kingdom Metazoa; phylum Chordata; order Testudines; family Emydidae; genus Trachemys; species Trachemys scripta. Next base: position 3,571,955 of record NC_048303.1, read on the forward strand.
GATGAAGAAAAGTAGGGAGATTGGAGGAAGGGGAAAGATCAGAGCAAGAAGTGGGGGGGTGGGGGGGTGGTTTCATTCAGTTATGTACACAATATGTTAAGTAACCACTTAAATAACTCAGTAGTAGTGATTCATCTCAGCTTTGCCTTGGGAAAGAGCTGGGCTAGTTCCGTCCTGCATAGATGCTCTAGGCTGGAGCTGGGATAAAAACATCCATGGTTTTGTTAGCTGTGTATTATGTAAGGGAAGACTGATCCCTTTTAGTTGGAAGGAAGGCCAGGAGTGGATGGATTGTAGGTTGCATTGCGGGTTCTTGAAGCCACAGGGACAACTGTGCATCGTGGAAGGTTTCCCCAGAAGGAGCAAATCGTCCGAGTGTGACTTCAAGGCTTCATAAAATGTATTGCACAGCACAGCATTGCCTAGAAGGCTAGTCTTACTGGCAGAGGATGCTACTCCCAGCTTGGCATGGAGAAAGAAAGGGAGAGAGAGACACTCTTTCTTCAGTGACATTAATCAGTCAACCATTTCCTTTGGTGCCAGTAGAGAGATGAGGTGCAAGCACAGGCCAAGAAGCCAGGGACTCCTAATCCCAGCTCAGACTCTTTATAGCCTTTCACCTTCTAATGGAGAGCAGGCTGTCTTAGCTAGAGGGCATGTGCTTTTCTGCTTTATTTGTATATTCCCATCTCTGTACATGGAGAAAGGGGTTTTCCTAATAACTGGGCACTGGATAGTTGGAGGTTACTGAATAGGATACAGAGCTTCTCGTCTCAGCATCAGCATCAATCCGACCTAGGATGGTAGCAAGTGACGAGGTGCCCCTTGCAAAAGAAGTTGGTGCATGTTAGTCTAATTCGTTGTAGACATTTGTCCTCATCCCAAAAGAGCAACCTAGGACCCCTTCTAGCAGTTCCAGCCAAGGACTCAATGGATGATAGATACCGAACTTCCTTCTTAGACTTTAAAGGTGGCCACCTGATGGTCAGCGTGGACAGATATGTTAAAAGCAGAAAGAGTAGGCCCTGTACGATTCCTGTAGCAACGTGTGGCACAACAGGAGAATCTGAAAGGCTTTAAACCTAAAGCAGTTGGCGAGGAGCAGCAGGAGACAGCCTGCTAGGAGGTCCTTCTAGTACTCTTGGCACTGCATTACCCCACCATGTGTCCTGATAGCAAACACAGATTCTCCTGCCCCATTTGCTAATCTCTAAGTAACGGAGCCCTCGGTGCATCATTCAAACTCCCAAACCCTGCCACTTGGTGTCCTCAGCCTAGGGATGGATGTTGGCGAAATAAGAGCAGCTTCTGGATTCACGGACTCATTCCTGCTAGGAGTCTAGCTGTGGAAAGAAAGGACCAGTCACTGATCCAACTAAAGAAACAGGATTATTAGCTTGTTCTCAGGTCTGGACATTCTCCTTGGCATTGAGGACTAACCCACATGCATGTAACGTCCCATCCACATTTGGGATCTGCTGAAGTTGCCTGAGCTGAAATGTCCTCCCTTGGTGTATATATAGGCTTCACAGCTTCAAGGTCTTTCTCCTTACCTTATGCTCAACTTGACTCAGCTAACACCCCTTGGGGAGGGGATCTTTTTTTCCCTTTGTGTTGACACAGCGCTCATGCACTTTTATTCTCACTCAGTGCTTTCTGAGGTCTGTGTTCTGGTTTTTCTTTCTTTCAGGGGCTCCAGACCGTGACTAACCCCAAGCATACAGTAACAGGCCCCACTTCAAATTCAAGGTTCAAAGCAGTTTTTTGTAGAGCTAAATCATTAAAATAAAAAGTGCTTAAATAGAACGCACCTCAGATGAACACTGCTTTATGGCTCACTACGGCTTTATTATAGAAGAGCGGGAGCACTGCCGTAGTTAAGGGTGAGACTTGCTTACTGTTTAATAGCCGCTTTTTCTAAGTGCTCTAAAATCTACATGCTTACTCAGACTGGCTTGAAAATTGAAGTGCCTCATGGGAGTTTGGGATAGGGTCATTAGTCCAAATTTTTAAATAATTTTAAAAAGATGTTTCCAAGATACAGCCCTCCTAAAAAAAATCAGGTAATATAGTACACAGGGTTATATTGTCACTACAGTGACCAGTATGAAACCTTTGGGTTCTCCATACATGGGCGTCTCTCCCAGAAAGTTTGTCCATCTCTTACTAGACTTGGGACACATCTGGCTAAGTGTGACTATGTCTCATCAAGATGTATCCACACTCCTTTCCTACTGGCTGGTTTCCAAGACCAGCTAACCCCATTAACCTTTGGGGTCATTATGTCAGCCCAAACCAAAGTATGAGGAAGTAGAACCAGGTTGAACCCAATATGTATGACTGCATTTCCCTTTGGTTCTCCACCAATTCCCCCTCTGTCTCTTGTGTCAGTTACTAATCTCTCTCCTTTCCTCCACCAGGTGTGGTTGATAAACAATTTCCTTGAGTTGTCTTCTCCAATCTTGCATAACCTCCATGTCTGGTTTCAAGGAAGGCTTCTAGTAATGTGTTAGGGATGGGGATTTTGTTAGTTCCTTCCATCTGTCTCTCTCCCTGGCTAGGGTAAGTGGAGAATGAGGATCTCATGCTCCCAGTCCCAAGCAGGTTGTGCATGGGGCTTCAACGCTCATTTGCTACCACCTGAAAAGAGCAGGAGCTATCACTATCCACTCGAAGTATCAAGAAGTGCAAAGAGATGTGCAGCGGGTTGTGTGGCTTTGAGATTGTGTCCGATTGGTGAGGAAGAATAGACTTTCCACTGTTTCATTCAGCTCTTTCACCGCATCACATTCCCAACCGTAAGGCAGGAACCTATGTGCATTCCCTCTAGAGTGGTGTGCAAGTGCTGAAGTTCTTTGCATTTCTGCCATTGTGTCTGGTTCCTCCTTGACAGTGAGGATTGTATGGGTGGCATTTACAGTGTAGGGCACTGTGCCACCCTGTCCTCATTGCAAGAGATGCAGATCCCATGCACTCATCAGTAAGTCTTCTACATTAGGCTTTCTTAAAATGTCCCGCCTTTGAAGAAAGAGAAGGTAGGTGAGGTAATCTATTTTATGAGATCAATTTCTGTTGGTGGAAGGTACAAGCTTTTGAGTTTCACAGAGCTCTTCCACAGGTCTGGGGAAGGTAATCAGAGTGGCTAAGCTAAATACAAGTTGGGACAGATTGTTAAACGTAAGGTGTTCGCGCATAGGAGACCACTTAAAATGAAGCAGGCAATTCAGGGTTAGCAGGCAGTGGGGTGCGTTACAAATTGCTGTAATGAGCTGTAAAACTAGTTGAGTCCAGGGTTTTTAGTGTCTAGCAGAATTATGAATTTAAGCTCCCAGGTTCACCTTTTGAAGGTGTTGTGCAAGTGTCCTTTGAGGACGAGGACTGGTCTATACTAGAAAGTTGGGTTGACTTAGCTATGTTGCTCACCGGGAGATGTAGTTAAACCAACTTCTGCTGATGAAGAAGACACGCATTCCGTTCGAGCTTACACAGAGCTCTTCAACTTCTAGGCATTTCTGTCACACATTACTTTTCAGAGAGTCATCTTCCCCAGGGCCCTTGTTGCTTGGGCAATATCTGCATTTCCCCATGAAGGGAATGACAAATTTATCCACTGTCTTCTTTATGTTCACCACATCCAGTTACAAGGGAATTTGTTGATTAGAAAACCTGTACCAAGCAACAGGAGGCTTTGAACAAACATGCACCCATCAGTATTGCAGTATCCCCTCACCCAGGAATAAACCCACTAGTCCCGCTCAGCATGGAATTAATACTGTTGAGCTTGGAAAGGCTGTGGAGATGGCAGTCAAATACTGGCATTAGTTGAAAGGTTTGTGGTAAATCTACTGGCTCTGCAGGGTATGTCTTTCTGGTCATTTCCAGAGAAAATATGCCATGCTTCATTCTCTGTTTTACATGGGACATGAAAAATAAACCAAAAGCTCACTTTCATAGAAGCAATGGCTTCTGAACTAATGGCAAACTATGTATACATTACACACACAAAAGCCCTATGTCAAAAGAACAATTTTATGGTTGCAGTCAAGGAATCCAAAGTTAAGAAATGCTGAATTATGGTTGGTTGAGCAACCTTAATTCAGCCCCCTTGTGCGTCTACGTTATGATAGTTTTTAATGCCATGCACCTACCCAGTCTCCGAGCAGCCTATGGCCACAGCAGTTGGCCAGTCCATCTGACTGGCCAAGGAAATCAGGAAATTTGTTTTTAAGCCCTACAGCAACAACTGATCTCTGGCTGCTCAACGATTATGCCCACCACTGTGATTGCTCTTTTACCTGTCTTGTTCCCAGCCTGGCTCCAATCTTACTCCTGCCCTGCGCTAGTCCTCTCCAGCCCTGCTGCCCTACTGGCTTCCTGACTCCAGCTCTGACTCTGGCTTCTGGCTCCGACCCCTTGGCTTTCGTTACTGGTTTTCTGACCCCGAGCTCTGGCACCTGATTCCTGCTCCAATGACTAGGCTCAGTGTCTTCCCTCAGCCAACTGGCTCAGATTTCTGCCCCCACCCCGCCTTCTTTCATTGACTCCCGGTCTCCTTCCATGGCTCCCAGGCCCAGTCGTCTTGCCCAACCAGTCCAAGTCTCCCTATCCAGCTCCTAGTCCCAGTCTGCCCTCCTTCCCCCAGCTCCCAGTCTCCTTTCCTAACCAGTCCCAGTCTCCCCCTTCCAACTCTTAGTCACAGTTTCTCTCCCACCTTTCAGTCCCAGTCTCCTTGTCCCAATCTACTCCCTTCCTTCCGCCCAGTTCAGTTTTTGACCCCCTGCATTCAAATCAGGTCGCTCCTCCTCCATGCCAGCAGGGGGATCATTGAGAGCACAGGAGAGACAGGCTTCTTGCTCTCCGTTCCAGTGCCCATCCTGGCCTGGCATGACTGGGAGCAGCAATTACAGCAAAGTCCAGCTTCACCCCCTAGCCCTGGGCTGCAGCATGCACACTCGCTCTGTGAGGTTGGCACATGCACAGTCTAATCAGCATTTGCAACTGAGAGAGGCTGGAGCACGCTCAGTAAGGACTGCATCTTTGGAGATTTTAGCTAGATCTACCAAGTCTCTACTCAGCATGTGCAAACTGCAGTTGTTCAAAGGTTTATAACGTGGCCCAATTTGGGTGGATTTTCACTGGGCTGGCAAAAGGCACATTCCTGACACACAGGCCACCTCCCTGCCAAATTTGAAGACCCTCTTCCAAGGCCTAGGGGTGCTAAAGTATTTCAAAGTAAAGGTTTTAACATTTTTTAACATGGGCAAAACAAGTTCTATTTCCCTAATGTCATTCTCAGAAGTGTCTGAACTATTCTGGCCATAAAGCTCCAAAAAATTCAGCTTGAGGCATAGTAAATTTCAGCCCAAGTGGTTACCATTTTGCTAAGTTATCAAGAACTGGAAACAGGGTCTTATAATGGGAAGTGTCAGAGAACCGTTATAATAGGCACTACTGGTATACTGCTTATAATAAGAATTCCACATAGAACTGCCCTTTTTCAAAATGGCTGCCATCTCCTATTGTTCTCAATGGGAACTGGTTCATAACTTGCCCACAGTTAGGTGGCCATGTTGAGAAGGGTGTCTATCTCCCACTGTTCTGAATGGGAATGAGGCTCCCAGGGTGTCTTTAATACACATGGCTGCTGCAGTGACAGAGTGAGGGGGGAACAGGGAGAAGAAAAAAAAATCTGATTTGTCTTTAAAAATCAATTTAATCTAATTTGGGACTATCAGTATTAAAATGCCTTTATTGCAATCGTATGATAACACTACAGGGGAGTGTTAAGGTTGTTTGGGTACATTATCTATATTTATGCAGCGTCGGAACTCAACATGCGGGGATATCTTTTTAAATTTAGCCTTAACTCTGAATTTCCTGGGTTTATAATGCTCTGTTTGGGGATATCGGCAATATCCCTGCAATTTAGTTTACCCGAAATTACTATATGTATTCACCTCTAAGTGCAGCTCACATAGGCGCCGACTTTCTAATGTACCGGGAGTGCTCCCCCGTCTCCGCCCCCACTACACCCTTTCCCCCAAGGCCCTACCCCCAGCCTGCCTCTTTCTGCCCCACTTCTTCCCGCTCCGCCCCTGCCCCATCTCTCCCTGCCCTGTTCCGCCCCCTCTCCCGAGTGCACCCTGCCCTCGCTCAGCTGATCCGTGGCAGCTGGGAAGCACTGAGAGGGAGGGGGAGGTGCTGATCAACAGGGCTTCGGGCAGGCAGGAGGCACTGGCAGGCGGGGGAGGTGCAGCTGGGGGGCTGCCGGTGGTGCTCACCACCCACCTTTTTGTTTTTTCCCAATGAGTGCTCCAGCCCTGGAGCACCTACAGAGTGTTGAGTCTGCTCCATTAATTCCCACTTGGAAATTTGCTGCCCACCAGTGTCTTTGTCGCTCTCTCTTTTTTGGGGGGGGGGTATTCATAGATTCATAGGTATTCATAGATTCTAAGGGACCACTGTGATCATCTAGTCTGACACCCCGTATAACACAGGCCATGGGACTTGGCTGAATTAATTCCTGTTTGAGCTACAGCAGATCTTTAGGAAACATCCAGTCTTGATTTAAAGATGGAGTGCCAGTGATGAAGAATCCACCATGACCCTTGGTAAGTTATTCCAATAGTTAGTTACTCTCAGTGTTAAGAATTTGTGCCTTATTTCCAGTCTGAATTTGTCTAGCTTTATTCCAGATCTTGTCAGACCTTTGTCTGCTAAACTGAAGGGCCCATATCAAATGTATGTTCCTCGTGTAGGTACTTTTAAACTGTGACCAAGGTACCCTGTCACTGCCTCTTTGTTAAGCTAAATAGATCGAGCTTCTTGAGTCTATCACTATAAGGCAGGTTTTCTAATCCTCTAATCATTCTCACGACCCTTCTCTGAACCGTCTCCAATTATTGAAGTGTGAACACCAGAACTGGACACAGGAGCCCAGCAGCAGTCACACCAGTGCCAAACACAGTAACAGTCCTTCATGTGCCCTGCAGAGTCCTTTGTGTTGGTTTGGGGATTATTTATATTACAGAAATAAGTCCCGATCCACCCCCGCCCCCGATTTTTGGGGAAGTTCACATCCAAATCTCAACTCTGCAGCCATATCCCTATCAAGATCGAAACCAAACTCCTGCATCAGTGACACCTCTGAACGATGGGAACATTTGTGTTCAGATCCCTGCTTTTTGTCTATAATTTTACAGGCTTCTGCTTTGGATGGCTCTGTCTGGTTCCTGTATCCACAGGTACTGCCCACAGATGACAAGTCTGAGCACTCTCACCGCCAGGGCTTTGTTTGACGTGGCATCATCCTGAGCTACTGTGACGTGATTATTAGCGTGTGCAGCTCAGAGTGCTGGGAGAGGAGGGATCCTGTGGCCATAGGGCCGTCTTGGCATCTCAGTGTGTGACACGGTGTGATCTGAGGAGGCTTCCCAGGCCAGGTGTGGCCAGATGTGAGTCTTAGATGCCCCAAGGGAAAAGAGTGAGTCCCTGTGTTACGAAATGCCTTTACTCAGCATCTCCCACTCAGTTCTAACTCCAGGAAGGCTTTGGCCAGTCTCTTTATACCCTCAAAGCTCAGCTCTTTAAGGAGGCATAGAAACTATAGTCTAATTTATTTAAAAAAAAAAAAACCCTCTGTGCTGCAAACCTTAGCCATATGTACATAGACCCCATGGTCCCCAGTAGACATCCAACCTGGGAATTTTGGCACCAAAAGCACAGGCCCTTGCCATTTGCGCTGCACGTAGGAGTAACTCATTTAGCAGTAATTAGCAGGCTGTTGAAGTCATCGAGGCCATCCACTAGAGGGAGACATAATCACACATTTCAAGTCCGTACACGGCACGCTCAAGATCAAGGTGTTACTTTCACAAGCAATTACACAAACGTATAGTCTTTGTGTTTACACTTCAGCTTCCTGGGCCATCATCTCGCCTCCTGTTGCTAAGTCAGCTTGTAAAGTTTTAAGCACAGGAGGCCTGCACTGTATTTACTCATGCACATCTACGGTGCTAGGTAAGTCACAATAACGTTGTTTTAAAAGTTTGGGTTTTGTGAGGCCGGACAGTCAGTTGCTTGGCGATGAGCATGGAGAGATGTTTCTAAATTCCGCATGGGCCCAGAGGGTGAGATCGGATCCCACTCCACACCAGGCTTAGGGTGAGATCCAGGCTTTATGTGCAGCTGAGAAGATGTCCCCTGATTTTCTTGTTAGACAGGAAAGCAAAATCCTGATCGTGAACGTCGTTCAGAAATACACAGATCCCCAACTGAGCTCACTCATAGCGTCTTGTGTGGTTACAACAGCAACAAAATGGTAATAACCAGCTCATTGACATTCAGGAGCCAGCAAGCAGCGTGTACAGTCTAATCCCTGCACTTGGTAGCTAGGATTTCTCCCTGTATAGTTCCTTGGCTGGTTAACCAGCTTGGCAGGTTCACTATTATTCCACCTTGCTCTGGAAACCCAATAATTAGCTCTGAACAGGGTGGGTTTTCTTCCTTCCCTAGAGCCCTGACGGGCTGCAGATGATGTATTCAGCTGCTGAAATGCTCCGACACGTTGTGGTTCTGGCCTCTGGCATGTTGGGTAAAATGAGTGGCTGCAGGTTTCCCGCCTAATGTTGTTCCCACAAGAATAGCATCTGGAATTCCAGAAAACCATTAATATTGTTATTACAGTACAGTAACACCTAGAATTCCCAGCTGAGATCAGCGCTCCCCAGACACACAGGAAAAGCCAGTGCCTGCCCCAGAGATCCTCACACCTAATTAGACAAGAGAGACAGAGGATGAGAGACAGGATTATCAACCCCATTTTACGGATGGGGAACTGAGGCATAGACAGATTATGTGACTTGGTCGGGGTCACACAGGGAGTCTGTGTCAGAGGCTACGCCTTCACTATGAGCTGGGGGGGGGTGATCCCTGCCCATGGAGACACACTTGTGCTAACTCTCATTGAGCTAGTGCACACAGAATAGTAGCGTAGCCACTGTAGCATGGGCTCGCTGGGTTGTGTATGTACCCGTGGGGGTCAGACAAGTTTGTACTTCGGGTGTCTAGCCCATGCTGCCTGTGCTACTGAAGATAGCGTGTGAAAAATAATAGTGTAATTCAGTGAGAGCTAGCACCAGTATGTCTATGTAAGCTGGGAATCACCCCCACCCCCAGCTCCTAGTGCAGACATAGCCTTAGGCAGTGCTTGAACCCAAATCTCCCAAGTCCCAGTCCAGGCTCCAAGCCTGGACTCTGCCTATTAGCAACAGCCATTGGTCTTCACTTAATAACGCTGTGCTTCGCGCTGCTCAGCGGGAAGTGTCAGAGTGCTTGGCCAAGGTGCGTCAGTACCATGAGCTCTGCTTCACAGATGGGGAAGGGTGACTTGCCCTCAGTGGCAGAGCCAGGGACAGACCAGAGGCCCCCGACTCCGCCTCTGGCATGTTAGCCAGTGGAACGCGCTGCCTCCCAGCTGAGCTCTTTGTGCACTTTGAACGGCTCGTGAACTGCTCCTGAAGCTTCCTGACGGCCTGATATGTCAGGAGCTGAGGGGTGCTCAGCAGGTTGCCTGCCTTTGGGCCCCCCCAAGTTTGAAAATTCCTGTCCTAAAAGACTTAGCCAAGGTCACCCAGCGTGTGTATGTTAGGGTCAGGAATAGAAGCCAGGGGCGTGTATGGGAAGATACACATTCTTGTTCATGCTCTCTCATTCTGTCCATCTCGGCACATTTCTGTAGACTGTAGATAAATGGGGGCTTGTTGGGTGATAATATACAGCAGAGGAGGACGTCACCCCTGTAAAGTAACCTTGCCACTGAAGAGGATCTCATCCACGGTTCTGTCCTGTGCTCTGGCTCTTTCGAACCTGCCGGTGGAGGAGGAATTATAGAACACTTTTCCAATGCTAAAGCGAAGGTTCGTTCTGTCCTTTCGACAACATGGCTCATTGGCTTGACAAGTTACTGCAAGGGGCCCTCTGGCAAGAGCCGCAGCCAAAGAACCCCACCCCTCAGCAGACATAATTAAAGCTAATTTAAAATTACTGCCTGTTGGATCTATATTAGGGAACAAAACCGGCAGCAAGGCATGAGCTCACCAGCGGGCTGGTGCCAAGGGCTGGTTCATCTGCCATGTGTGCTTAGCGTCACAATCAGAGACCTGGAGGATCATCCATCCTTATGTGCTATTGCCCCCTCTGGTGTGTTTTCAAATGCTGCATCGGGTCTGCTTTCTAAATGTCCCAAGCAATGGGGCACCCATCCTTCAGAGCCTGCTCTACAGACCGATAGATCTGCTTATCCTAGATACTCAGCCAATTTTCCCCTTTCAGACTTTCATCCCATGGCTCATAGCGATCCTGCCTTATACCCCCCTTTGCTGGGGATTTCCCCCTTTTAAATATTTTTACCCTATTGACATGCACCTTCCCAAGCTGGCCCTACTGAGTCATTGTCAGGTTCCCTTCAGTTTCACAGAGTTTAGGGCCAGAAGGGACTATTAGGGCTGGTCCACACTAAGCCCCCAGTTCGAACTAAGATACGCAACTGAAGTCGAAGTATCTTAGTTCGAACTTAAAGGTACTTACCGCAGGTCCACACGCGGCAGGCAGGCCCCCCCCCTTCGACTCCACCTACTCCTCTCACGGAACAGGATTACCGGCGTCGACGGCGAGCACTTCCGGGATCGATTGCTTGCCGCTGAACCCGCGGGTAAGTATAGACGTACCCTTAGACACGCAGTCTGACTGTCTGTATATCACAGCCATTAAATTCCACCCAGGTGGTCTCATTAGAGCTGTATTGAGAGGGAATGTTAATTCCCTCCTTTGTGACATGACACTTTTGCAAATGGGCCCACAATTCCGTTATGCTTCCTAGCGACCCTCTTCCCCTGCAAACATACGTGTAACGTGCTGTCCACTCTCTAGGCCTAACAGTGTCAGAGCTCTGCAGGTCTCTCCCTCCCACTGAAGATCTGTATTTCAGATTATTTCCCCCCAGATCTATTTTCCACATGGCATCCAGCCCCTATTTCTCATTTTTTCACCTCCCTAGAATTTTTCTGACCTCCTTGGCACCTGCCAGTCTGCATCATTTCGTACCATTAGTGAACGTCACTAATGTGACATTTACCCCCCTTTTCTTAATCACAAAGGGGTTAAAGAGGAGGGGGCCCAACACAGATCCCTGCAGAACATTGCTGCTCAGAATTCCCCCTTTGTTTACAGTCTTTTAAAAACACATTTGAAAGTTCTGCAGCCTCACGCCCTCCCCACAAGAGATCTAGGAGGTGCGTGGGTTAAATGTAATTGAGTAGGGCTAGTGCAGTCATGCTGCTCAGGAAAAAAATCCCCCAGCGCTAATCCACTTAATAAACCAGCTGATAATTAAAACCAACCAGAAACACCCACTTAAACCTATCTGTATATCTCGAGTCACACACATGCTCCGATAGCTGTGGCTTACTTTGGAAGGCCCTGCTTTGCAGGTTGCTATGAATTTCTCTCTGTATATGGGCTAGGCTACTTTGTTCTGGTTTAGCTCTAGTGGTGTCTGATGTCTGATCAACTGCCCAGTGGTGGCTGAAAGTTTGAACCCAGCTCCTTGGCATGCTTCCCCAGATATACAAACAGATGTGAACAAATGGAGTGTATTGTTCTCCCTAGGAAAGTGAATTCCTTTCCCAACCTCTAATGCGCTTTTTGCGCTGCCAGTCTTCTGTTTCCTGATGTATTGGGTGAACCTGCTCTTTTGATCAAATTAGTTTCATTATTATTCTCATATTACATTAGCACAGAGAGGCTGCAGCTGACAGCAGGGATCCAAGGAAGAGACCTTCCTTGCCCTGAAGAGTTTACAAGCTGAATAGACAAGCTAGACAAAGGGTGGAAGAAAGGAATAAAACATCCCAAGCAGAAGACTGGAACCGCAGAGAGATTCAGTGTTTTGCCTACAGTCATACAGCAGAACCAGGACTAGAATTTAGCTCTTCTGAGTTTCGGTACAGCACAATAACCACAGGTTACTTTTTCCTCTCCAACTTCAACTACTCAGCTCAGTGACTCATCACTCGGGGGAAGCATTCCACAGCGAGCTAGGTTTCACTCTCAGGAGAGGTGTCCCAACACAATGTATACTTACAAGAACTCCTCTACTTCCCCATGCTCAGGCCCTCCCCACCTCTCTAGATTAGCAGACTGTGCTCAGCTCACACCCTGGCATGCCGTGGGGCTTAGCCCCATTGTGCTAAGTGCTGTACAAGACAGAGTAAGAGATGATCCTGGCTCCAAAGGGCCAACAGGGTAACCATAGTTGAAGTTGGGAGTGGGATGCAGTGCAGAGGCATCCCGCCAGTTCTGTGCTGCTCACGGGACTCCCTTATGCCTGGAGAATTCCCAGCCAGCAGACTGCCCCTTTGCACTGCAGGAGCGGGGCTGTGGATGAGAACCCAGGTATTGTTAATTACCACCAGAGGCATAGTTTGGGAGGGCAGCTCCAGTCAGGCCAACGGGGCCACGAATGTGGGTTGGTATACAGAGACCTCAGCCTGCATAGCGCCCTGGTAAACACATCCTTTAGCATCCGTTTTCACCGTTTGTTAATGATAAAGAAAAGAAGGAAACGCAGTTAAAACGTTTGACATGTAAATCATAGAAGCATAGAATCAGAGCTGGAAGGGACCTCGAAAGGTCATGTAGTCCAGTCCCCTGCACTCATGGCAGGACTAAGTATTATCTAGACCAGCCCTGACAGGTGTTTGTCCAACCTGCTCTTAAAAATCCCCAATGATGGAGATTCCACAACCTCCCTAGGCAATTTATTCCAGTGCTTAACCACCGTGACCGGAAGTTTTTCCTGATGTCCAACCTAAACCAACCTTGCTGCAATTTAAGCCCATTGCTTCTTGTCCTATCCTCAGAGGTTAAGAAGAACAATTTTTCTCTCTCCTCCTTGTAACAACCTTTTATGTACTTGAAAACTGTAATCATGTTCCCTCTCAGTCTTCTCTTCTCCAACTAAACAAACCCAATCTTTTCAATCTTCCCTCCTAGGTCATGTTTTCTAGACCTTTCATCATTTTTGTTGCTCTTCTCTGGACTTTCTCCAATTTGTCCACATCTTTCCCAAAGTGTGATGCCCAGAACTGGACACAATACTCCAGTTGAGGCCTGTGACGGGTTTGGTCACAGAGACCCCCTTGTGACTGTCACCTGATGCTGAATTTGCCTCTGAGCCCGTTTTCCCTGCCAGCTTGGGACTCCAGAACCCTGCCTTGTTGAGCCAGACATGTTAGCCAGCTGCAACACAGACCCAGGTCTGGTCCACGCCCCAAAGCTGTGGACTTTAACCAAAAACTGCTCAGCAAGTCACCTAGTTCCCAATGGGATCCAAACCCCAAATAAATCCATTTTACTCTGTATAAAGCTTAAACAGGGTAAACTCATAAATTGTCCGCCCTCTATAAGACTGATAGAGAGATATGCACAGCTGTTTGCTCCCTCAGGTATTAATCACTTACTCTGAGTTAATTAATAAACAAGTGATTTTATTAAATATAAAAAGTAGGATTTAAGTGGTTCTAAGTAATAACAGACAGAAAAAAGTAAGTTACCAAGCAAAATAAAACAAAACAGGCAAGTCTAAGCCTAATACATTAAGAAACTGAATACAAGTAAATCTCACCCTCAGAGATGTTCCAATAAGCTTCTTTCACAGACTAGACTCCTTCCTAGTCTGGCCCCAATCCTTTCCCCTGGTTCAATCCTTGTTAGTTCCAGCTCAGGTGGTAACTAGGGGATTTCTCATAACTGGCAGCCCCCCTTTGTTCTGTTCCACCCCCTTTTATAGCTTTGGCACAAGGTGGGAATCCTTTGTCTCTCTCTGGGTTCCCACCCCTCCTTCTAAATGGAAAAGCACCAGGTTTAAGATGGATTCCAGTATCATGTGACATGTTCACATGTCCTGTGAGCCCCCATCCATTCTTCCAGGACTGGCCCGCATGTATGCAGTGGAGGCTTGCAGGTAAATAGAGCCATCCACAGTCAATTGTCCTAGTCAATGGGAGACATCAAGATTCTAAACCACTATTAATGGCCCACACTTTGCATAATTACAGTAGGACCTCAGAGTTATGCTACATATTCCTAGTTTCAGATACAAGAATGATACATTCATACAAATAGGATGAGCACACTCAGTAGATTATAAGCTTTGTAATGATACCTTACAAGAGACCTTTTGCATAAAGCATATTCCAGTTATATCATATTTACACTCAAACATATTTCCATAAAACATTATGGAGTGCAACGTCACAAGGCCTAATCAGCGTGGAGTAGAGCAGAATTACTTCTTGTGTCTTGCTTACAACACTCCCGCTAATACATCCCAGATTGATGTTCGCTTTTTTTGCAACTGCGTTACATTGTTGACTCATATTTAGCTTGTGATCCACTATGATCCCCAGATCCCTTTCCGCAATACTCCTTCCTAGGCAGTCATTTCCCATTTTGTGACTGTGCAACTGATTGGTCCGTCCTAAGTGGAGTACTTCGCATTTGTGCTTATTGAATTTCATCCCATTTACTTCAGACCATTTCTCCAGTGAAGTATTAAGCCAGGCATTCATTTTAACAGCATCCCTTGTTCCCTTTCCCTTTAGTTTGAGAGTCTTTAGAAGGAAAAAGCCCCCTTGTGTGACATTCTTAGCTGGTATCAGAGATGGTTATAACTGTCCTTTTGTGAGGAAGAGAAGTTAATTGAGATGGACTGGAGTTATTGTTACAATCAATCCAATCCTGTTTCATGCCAGGTAGGGTTTGGGATTCAGCTGGAGCCGGTAGATGTGTCGACATTGCCTGGGTCCCCCTCTCTGGCCTGGTCTACTCAGGACATCTCTCAGGATTGGGATGAAGGCCTGGGGTCCCAGGAGAGGGTTGGGGGGCAGAGAGGAGAAAGAGGATATATCCATGCTGGTGAAGCTTGCTCCAGTAGCCAATTTTCTCTCCCCAAATTCTTTCTTTAAAGGAACCAAGAGAGGAGTGATGGGTGGAATAGCCCATCCCCTCCTTATTTTGTCCACTAGTTAGGCCTAGTTTCTGACACACTAATTTTGGTTCACTAATATCTGGACCCACATTTTCTTGTTTACCAGGCATGATATTAACACTGTCCTTGAGCTATAGAAGTGAGCCTTTTTGTTTGGACTGATTCAGTCTGTCACCCTTACGTCCCTTTCCCCCATCAGCATTTGCTATTATAGGTTGTGGTGACACTTTATGAACTTTTATGTATTCTTACAGTGGGGCTCACAATTAAGGTCAATTTGTAGGCCTAATCATCCCGACAGTCATCTCTAGGCAGAGTGATCTGAAGAGAGCTACATCCGCTGTTGCCCAGCGCTGGGGTGTCATCAGTTTGTGATGGAATCTCAGGGCTTGGGAAGCTCGTTATAACGCCCCTCGGCCTGTGACCAAGCAGTGTCAGACCCACACAGTCATCTCTATATTTTGCTTGGCTCCATGATTCTGGGCCTGATCCAAAGCCCCGTGGAAAGTCTCTAATTGCCTTCAAGGGGCTATGGCTCAGGCCCGGCTTTCTGGGACCCCTGCCTTCAAAGGCTTTACAGCTCTAACGAACTCCGCTCTGAGAACCTTCAGAGGTTCCCATTTACTGAGCCAAGGCCATGATTCAGCTCGGCAGCCATTTTGCAGCAAGCAATCAAAAGCCTTTATCAGTGCAACCCCAAAGGGGGGGGGGGGTGGAAGCGAATTAAATTGTTCCTGTACATTGGGGTTGCAAGGAGCAGAACTACCCACTGTCCGATATGGGAAGAGAGGAGAAACGGAGCACTTCCTGCACACCGTGCAGGGAAAGCTCTGCCAAGAGCAAATTACTACCCTGCCAAAACTATACTGGGTGTTGCCCTTGGCCATCTCTTGTGCCAATGCTGAGAGCACAACAGGATTGCTTAGGTGGCTTCTTATTAGTCGTCAACTGCACTTAAGGCAGAGGCACGGCATGATCCAGGCTGCGGCAGACTGTATATCTGAGTTAATACCATGTAGTCACACAAATCCTTCCCAGGCTGCTAATGTTACCTGGGTTCTTTCAACCCAAAGCTCTTGGTAACTTTTACTCTGTGTGAGGTGGTGTCAGGAAATGAATCAGGGGAGACACGGCCATCCGACTGATAGCTGGCTGGCACAAACAGGACAACACAAGAGTGCTTTCACTTAAAGTGAAACTTTATTTAGTCTCAAGCACTTACAGGGCCTGGCTGTAGGGAGCTAGAGACAGACTACCTAAGTGGAACAGGGCTGGGGAGCTCTAGCCTGGAAAGCCCCAGGCTATGGCCTAGCAGAAGGCCAAGGGGTACTGGGGGTTGCAGAGGGCAGCCAAGGAGTAGGCCAAGGCAGCAGGTCCAAACCCAACCTTGCTAGTGATGAGTAGGCTGATACTGCAGTCTGCCCCAAGGTGTGGGGCTAGATGATGACTGGCAGTAGCCTGATACTGAGGTGCGGTGGGAATAGAGAGTGCGGGAGACCCTGAGACTGAGGGGTGTACTGCCAGGGGGCAGCACCCCAGACAACAGGGCACCAGGGTCCAGGGACACGGGAGCCAGAGGACAGGTGGCTCACCGGCCTGCAGAGGGTGCTCCGGAGCTGGAATGAGCTAATTCCTGGAAGTCACCAACAGGAGGGGATGCAGGTGTGAGTCCACTCTTCTACACCCTCATTTTTATAGTTTCAGTTCCTCTTTGAAAGCATTTTCAGCTGAGCTCTGAGACAGGGTGTCTGGTGGAGGAAGGAGACCTTATGCTGTTTCTTTGCTAAAACGCAGAACTCTCTGTCCCAGCCCCCATTTCTTGCCAAAATTGCCAATTGATAGGTGATGACCCATCAGGTTTATTGACACCTGGCTGGAGTGTCAGCTTGCCCTTTGTCTTTGAGAAACTGGTTTACCCATTTTCCAGACTTGTCTGGGAAACGCACTTCAGTCATGATTTCACCTTATGTTCCTAACTTTACAGATAATGCTGCTATATGCATTTTGCCACGATATTACTGATCAGCAAGTTATGAGTTTTCCAGCGAACTCTCACAAGGCATGCCTTGCACCAAGATTATTACAGTGGTGTGACAGAGCACACCACTCATCACTAGGATGGCACCTCCTGCTGGTCACTCTGGGGAATAGCTCATGAGGTCCACACCCCTTCCCACCTTTCTCTGCCTCACTGTCTGGGTCTGCAGCCCCTCTCTCACTCCACAACCTGCTGCTGCCTCTTCATGACTTGGCCCTCTGACAGGTGTGTTCTCCTTCTGGGGTACCAAAGTCTTCCTTCAGCAGTCCTAGGCAGTCTTCCCATTCACTGCCTTGTAGGGCCACTCCCTCAGTGACTGGCAGGGGGACCCAGGCCTGCCCTCTACTCCAGGTTCTGTCTCAGGGACCCTCTAGCCAGCAGTCAAGGCCTTTTCCTTTCTAGACCTTAGTGCCTTTCCCTGAGCCCTGTCCTACCATCCTGACTTCCCCCTTCTCTGGGTTTGCCAGCCCAAACACACCTCCTTTCTCACAGGGCGTGACTGCAGACTCTCCCAGCAGCCCCTTCTGCTGCCGATTTCCTGCCATTATAGGCCCAGCCCAGCTCTTTCCTCCTCAGCTGGGCTCCCTCACTCAGTCAGGGAATTTCTTAGCCAGTTGATCCATCTCAGCTGTGGCCTGTTGGGTTAATTAGCTCCCTTGTTAGTTTTCATTAACCCTTTCCGAGCAAGTGTGGGGTGAACACTCCATCACAAGGGTGTGACTACAGGGGCGCAGTCAGTCACACCTTCTTCCTTTCCCTTGTTTGGGCAGGTGGGCTGAACATGGCACCTCAGAGGCTGGTTTAGGTATAGACTGGGCTGGTGGTACCAGATTCCCCTGGCCTACAGGAAGGAATTAGCCAACCCACTCTGCTAGTGCAGCAATGCCAACGCAGCACACCCTTGAAGACCCTTTTCATGCCAGCCATCACTAGGTGGAAGGTGATAGAAAAGAGGAAAAGAATAGGGAGGTCCAGGAAGAGAACAACTGAGGCTACATACAGGAGAAGCGGGCCAGGGAATATGGCAGGACTTGGAGAGGCTGCATGTACTGAGGGGTGTGTGTCCATCCGTCCCCTCAGCTGGGGCACGGGGAATGGCCCAGCACCAAATGAAAAGGTATTATCAAAACAATGTTCTAGGAGAGGAGATGCCTGAACCCCTCTAAGGGCTTCCCTCCTCCCACTTCCCCAGCAGCAGAGCGCTGGAGAGGAGGGAAGGGAGGAGCAGAATGGGGTGACAAGCCCACATACAATGATGCCACCAGGTGTGGTCTTTTGTGGTGCCCCCAATGCTAGTATTTGGCCCTGGTCAAAGCTTAGTGACTATCACTGGTGTGACAGTTAGCTTAGGGCACTGGGCATTGGGAGCCCTAGCTTCTGTACCTAGCTCTACTTCTGAGGCCAGAGCTTCACTATAAAGTTAAGTCAACTCAGGTACATCGCTGAGTGGTGTGAACAATCCACACCCCTGAGCAATGTAGGTAAGCAAACCTAAGACCAGGTTTACACTACAAAATTATATTGGCCTAACATATGGTGTGTGTGTACACACACACACTGGCACTGCATTGATGGAATTACGTTGACCGTGACCCTATGCCGCTCAGGGAGGCGCTGTTACTAAATTACTGTAGAGAGGCAGTTATGTCAGTGGGAGCCAAATGTAAGTGAAGATGCATCTGCTGCTAGGTTGATGCAAGGCAATTGATGTCAACCTAACCCTGTAGCGTAGACCAGCCTAAGTCCCCATATAGACAGTGTTAGGTCGATGGAAGAATTTTCCTGTTGACCTAGGTATTGCCTCTCAAGGAGGTGGAGTACCTATGCCAAAAGGAGAATCCTGCCCGTTGGCATAGGTAGTTTCTACACTGAAGCAGTACCACAGGGCAGCTATGCTGCTGTAAAGTATCAGGGGGTAGCCGTGTTAGTCTGTATCTACAAAAACAACAAGGAGTCTGGTGGCATCTGTTAGTCTTTAAAGTGCCACCAGACTCCTTGTTGTTTTTATGCTGCTGTAGCGTTTCAAGTGTAGTCAAGCCCTGTGTCACTTGGTTGGTTTGTTGTTAGAAGAAGAAAAAGCTATTTGTACATATGAATTAAATCCATCAAGAATATGGACACATTAACAAATGTATGTAAGTGAAATCAAATCAAAACTATACCATTGTTTCAGACACCATTCATATGGGGATTTCTGGAGACCTTTGTTACCCAATTGTCTTTGAAGTGTTAAAGGTGAGCGATAAACTGGAGTTAATTTGCATTGCAATTCAGGGTTTGTCATACAGTTGGAGCCAGGTAGCTGTTAACCTAATTGCTTTTCTAATAGTGCTAGGTGTGAAGTCCAGCAAAGCCACAAACAGACAGACACACACACACGATAAAATGAGGTGATTAAAACCTTTTCCTAACATTACGAGACATACACCAAGATGATCCTTCTTTGTGCACTTTCTGTGCTAGGATTGTATCAATAACAAATACACTTTATTTTTTCCTCTTTTTAAAATAGCTCTTGATGTTAATAGTTAAAAATCAATAATTGTAAGTAGGAAGGAATAAGTCTGTCTGAAGAAAAGAAGGGAGGAAAAATGATAGAGGTTTCACATACTATAGTGGAAGAGTACTCAATAGACAGACCACGGGCCAAATCCAGATGGCCAGACACTTTTTGAATTATTATAATTATTGCTATTGCAGTGTGAAAATGTTTCTTTGGAGTTTGGACCTGGACTATACCGTGACCAAGAAATTTGGACCCTGATAAAAAATAATTGATTACCCCTGGCATCACTCCATGCAGATTAATAATAATAATTAAGTGTGTCCTTGCTTCTATTATAAACCTTTATTGTCAGAGGCTTGCGAGCAAGGTTCAAAGTGAGCATGGTGGGTTAGAATGCCATTTTTGGCACTTCTCGGATTACTCCATCAGTTTCGCCAGCTCTAATTTCAATAAGAAATTAATCTTTTTGGATCTTACGGCTATAAAGAAAAACCTGAATGTGACCTGATGCTGTGTCGTCATACTGAGGCCTGGTCTACACTGGGAAATCAGGTTGGTACAACTATATCACTCAGGGGTGTGAAAAATCCACCCCCCTGGATGATGCAGTTAAATTGACCTAAGCCCTGGTGTAGACAGCACTGGGTGAACGGGAGAATTCTTTTGTTGACCTAGCTACTGTAACTCACCAGAGCATGGGGGTTCATCCTCTTTGCCTCTGATGTTGTTCCTGTTAATATCATTAATACACAATCCATAGATCAGGCTACACTACTGCCTCTTCCGGAGGTGGGGTACCAGAGAACCTCTCCCATTGGTGTAGTTAGCATATTCACTGAAGTGTTGCAGCGTTTTAAATGTAGACAAGACCTGAGTCTGCAAGAGAGACGGACAAACAATAGGTATAAGAGGTGTAAACCTGCCCTCATTCCTCCTCATTGGGTGCTCAATCTTTGTCTATCTTATTTTTTTCTCTCCCCTCTTGTGTTTGTCTCGTTCTGCCTCTAGGAAACAGGACTGGACTTTAACAAGAGCAATAAGGACTTTGTGGAATTGCCATCATTGGGGATTATGAAGAGCAGGTTGGACAAACACCTGTCAGGGATGGTCTACTCTAGATAATACTGAGGCCTAGTCTTCACTTACCGGCTGGTCCGGAGGCACGCCATCAATGTTCTGGGATCGATTTATCGCGTCTGGTTAAGACGTGATAAATCGATCCCGGATCGATCCCGGAAGTGCTCACAATCGGCGCCGGTACTCCAGCTCGCCGAGAGGAGTACGCGGCGTCGACGGGGGGAGACTTCCGGCCGCGTCTGGACCGCGGTAAGTCCGGAGTAAGGTACTTCGAATTCAGCTACGTTATTAACGTAGCTGAATTTGCGTACCTTAGTCCGAAGTCCGGACTAAGTGTGGACCAGCCCTTAGTCCTGCCTTGAGTGCAGGGGACTAGACTAGATGACCTCTCGAGGTCCCTTCCAGTTCTGTGATTCAATGATTCTAATAACAGCTCCAGCTTAGCTGAACTTATTGTTCCGCATTTCCTCAGCAAAAGACAGTTACTCCCATCTAAGACTGTCAAATAAGGGTTTTTTTCCTTCTAAAGAATCTCTCCAGCTAAAGGGAAGGAGAACAAGGGAAGTTCTTAAAACGAAAGATTTACTTAGTCCCTTACATGTCAAATGCTTTAACTGGTTTTCCTTCTTTTCTGTATCTTTAATAAAAGGTTAAAAGGATGTTTCCTGGTGTGTTGGCCATGGTGCTAAGCGGCTGAGGTCGCTGTGTGGCAAACCCAAAACCTTGTTTAACACTGTTTAATGTTGGACAGTAACAGGGTCATGTTAACACCTTTGACTCTTTGGGCCCATATAGTGCATCAAAATTAATACAACAAGCCCGTTAAGACATTTAAGAATAACACGCAACTGCCATCAAACCTGGCCCCTTTTGATCCTCATGGCAGAGAGGTCCAAGATGGAACAATAACAAAGACTGACTCATATGCCCCCTGGCTTCTTTCATTCACACATCTCCAGGCATTTTCCAAACCATAGAAACCCAATTCCAAATTATTGTACATTACCGAAAAGACCTCTCCCACCACTGAAATGCAGCAGCTCTGGGGCAGACGGCTAGAGCTTATTTAACAGCATACACAACCATTGGGGATAGGAGGCGAGGAAGAACATAATGTCCAAGGCTAAGTTATGGGTTGGGGTTTGGCCAAGACACTGCGTCTAACTGCTCTGTTCTTGCAGAAAAGTGCTGTGCGATCCCGAATGACAAGTGAGCCAGACAATGATCTGATGTCTCACCCTGGCGATGGCACCAGTGACAGAGTGTCCTTTGAATGGGCCCGCAGTCTGAACCTCCTGTCTCATCCCTACAGGTGCGCCCTCTGGACCAGGGGCCAAGGCACAGGGCATGTAAGCAGGGTCTGAATAAGTTCTCCCCTGACATCTAGTGATGAGCTGGGGGGAGGGATCTTCAGGACTGGACTGTATTTGTGTAAATACACCCACTCCGCCTAGGTATTCAGCAGACAGAGCTGCATTGCCAAAGTGATCAATTTTGGCTGGTGTTGGGTGTGAGCAGCTTCCTTGAAGTTAGGAGGAAACTTTTCCATAGAGAGATTATCCCATAGGTGCCTATTGCCGGGTTCCTTGAACCTCCCCCTGAAGTGGCTGGTGCTGGCCACTGCTGGAAGCTGGACAAGGTGGACCACAGTTTTGATCCAGTCTAGCAATTCCTATGAAAAGAAAGAGGTATTTAAATGGCAATCATGTGCCTCGGAGCCCAGCGAACCTTGTGTTTACTCGCTGCAAATGTCTAAGTCCTTCCTTGAGACTGGGGTAATAGCATTTGCTTTGTCATGCTGGTAGAAAGGGAGGGGACTGTCAGTCCTGGTGTAATTGGAGAGAAGGCCGGTGTTGCTCTGTAAACCTGGTACTGCAGCAAGCTGACACATCTCCCTTAGCAAAGCATAAGCAGCGTCATTCTATCCGTCATTGGGCAGGTAAGTGACAGCAGGTAGGAGTGGTGCTGGCGTGAGTTATACTGACGGGTGTTTGTGTTACAAGAGCATTACACAGCCGGGACCATATCAAAGCAATAAATAGCAATGACCTGCTACAAAAGAAAAGCAATTGCTCCACAGCTTAGGAAGAGATGCCCTCTACTTGTCCGCTATCACATAATTGTCCACTATGGGATTTAGCATCTGATAAATGTCACAGGACAGTGGAGTGGAACCCTCAGTCGGTTCCAGCAGTCCCTGTGATTTCTCTACTTGGACAGAGGTGTCTGCCCTGTCTACAAGTGTGCAGTTCCCAGAGAACTATATGGAAGGTAGGAAGGATTAGTTACAAGGTGTTTCTTAGCTAGGGGCATCTGAAAAAGCATGATGAGATTCAAAGTGAACATTTTTTTTTTTAACAGACCCAGTTTTAATTCAAGCTGTCTCATAACCCAATTAACAGATGTATTTGAAAGTCTTCTGAAAATTGAGGCTTTCCTCATAGGATGTGTGCTGTAAATTTGGGGATGATTCACAATATTCTTCACGTGAAACAAAGAGGCTGAATCCCTGCTTTAAATTAAACAAAGTAAGAAACAAGGCACAACTATGGAGCCGCTCCCAGTAGGTCCATAACAGTTACCCACCCCACAGGCCCTGGGAGTCTTCAGCAGGGTGTGTGAAGGCACTTAGCTTAACTTCCCTTATTCCCCGAATTTCACTCGTGATGTTCCGCTGACATCGCTGTTCAATCCAGTCTATAAAAGCCCCTTTTGGAGCGTTTGCTGTGTCAGATGAAAATTCAGCAGCTTTATTCCCATTGCATCCTGTGCTCTCCCTGTTGTCATGAAGGTCTCCTTCTCCCTCTGCATCCTCTTGGCTTTCATAGGTGCAGGTGAGTCCTCTGCTTTTGGGGCTGTTAACCTGTCGCAGCCCAAAGTATAGAACCGGCCCAGGAATTGCTGTTCTGCAGTTGGGTGTCTTCCCATCCTGGTGGGAAATATCCCTTACGCCTGTGTATTTGTCCCCTCTGTCTTGCATTGGGATGAATGGGATTTGGGGTTAGCTGGGTTCATCCTTCATGCCCAATGCTCACTTTGCTTTGAAATGCACCTTGGTGTCGGGGCCTAACGAGAAGACATGGGGTCAGGAACTAAATGGAAGGTGTGACGTTGTGCAGTCTATATGGTTTTATAAAAATATAATCTGTGAATATAATATAACTGGGATATGCTTCATGCAAAAGGTCTCTTATAAGGTATCATTACAAAGCTTATAATCTACTGAGTGTGATCATCCTATTTGTATAAATGTACCACTCTTGTATCAATCTAGAAATATAAAACATAACTCTGAGGGCCTATTGTAATTATGCAAAGTGTGGGCCATTCATGGGGGTTTGGAATCTTGATGACTCCCATTAACCAGGACCATTGTCTGCAGATGGCTGTGTTTTACCTGTAAGTCTTCCTGTGTGCTGGCAAGTGAGTAATGAAGTTTTGCAGTGACGTGTGATCATGTCACCTGAACTGAAATCCATCTTTAACCTGGTGCTTTTCCAGTGAGGGGAGGGGGTGGAAACCCAGAGGGACAAAGGGTTCCTGCCTTATGCAAAAGATATATAAAGGGGTGGAACAGAACAAAGGGGAGAGAGAGGAGCCATCATGAAGAATCCCCTAGCTACCATCTGAGCTGGAACAAGAGCTGTACCAGGGGAAAGAATTGTGCCCAGGCCTGGAAGGTGTCCAGTCTGGGGGGGCGGAGGAGGGGGAAGAACTTACTGAAACACAGGGCCAGCTCCAGGCACCAGCCGAGCATGCTCATGTTTGGGGTAGCAGATTCTACGGGGTGGCATTCCGCCCAATCCTAGGGCGGCATGGCCGCTGTTTTTGTTTTGTTCGCCGATCTGGCTGCCCTGTAGGGGTCGGCGGTGTGGAGGAGGGGAGCACCCTGCTAGGAGCGGGCTGTGCGCGCCGTTTGCCCCAACCAGTGCCAGGTCTGTAGCAAGCCCGGCAGGGCAGCCAGCGTCCTTCCCTCCCTGCTGACCGGAGCGGCGCGGAGCCCTCCTGGGAGGCGGCATGGTGGTCGGGGCCGCGTGGCGAGCGCCTTGCAGAAGTCCTGGCCACCCCCCCCTCTTTCTTCCCCCCTGCTCCCTCTCCCTCCCCCTGCTAGCTGGGGCACATCTGCAGCACAGGGAGTCCCCCTACCCCCTGGCTCTGGCCGCGCCGCAGGGTTTTTTTTTTTTGCTTTGCTGTTCTGGCCGCCCCCATTTTATTTATTTATTTATTTTTGTTTGGGGTGGCAAAAAGCCAGAGCCGGCCCTGCTGAAGCATCTCGGAGGGTGAGATTATCTTTAGTCAGTTTAAATAGACATAGATCTGCATATTTTATTTTATTTTGCTTGACTTGCTTTGTTCTGTCTGTTACTACTTGGAACCACTTAAATCCTACTGTCTGTATTTAATAAAATCACCTTTTACTTATTAATTAACTCAGAGTATGTATTAATACCGGGGGAGCAAACAACTGTGCATATCTCTCTGTCAGTGTTACAGAGGGTGAACAATTTGAGCTTTATACAGGGTAAAACGGATTTATCTGGGTTTAGACCCCATTGGGAGTTGGGCGTCTGAGTGCTAAAGACAAGCACACTCCTGTGAGCAGTTGTTAGGTAAACCTGCAGCTTTGGGGCAAGTAACTCAGACCCTGGGTCTGTGTTGCAGCAGACGGGAGTGTCTGGCTCAGCAAGACAGGGTGCTGGAGTCCTGAGCTGGCAGGGAAAACAGGAGCAGAGGTAGTTTTTGCACATCGGGTGGCAGCTCTCAGAGAGGTTTCTGTGATCCAACCTGTCACAGAAGGACATGGCAGCTAGACATTAGTAAAGCGGTTCTAGCGGCAGGGTAATCTCTCCAGTGAGGTCGTTGTGGTTCAAGCAGAGAGGACATGAGGCACGAGGGGGGAATTGGAGAGCTGCATCATGCATTAGTGCCATCCCTGGATTAGAAGAATCAGGGAGTCCTATGCCTCAGGGCTCCCTAGCAGCTGTAAAGTGATACTGACCCCCTAGGAGCATGTGCAGTGACAGTGGTGGGGGTGAGTGTGCTGCTGGGGGGGAAGGGAGAAGGGAGTCCCTACCCCAGAGCTCGCTGCTGCCAGCAGGGAGAGGGCTGGGGGAGTCCTCCTCTCTGGTTCCAGTCCCAGGGCAGTGTGCCTGCACTCCAAACTCATCCCCAGCCCTGCCCCACCCCAAACCCCCCAGCCAGAGCCCTCATCCCCATGCACCCTAACTCTCCACCTCAGCCCTGAGTCCCCTCCCACCCCTCATCCCCAGCCACACCCCAAATCCACCCCCAGCCTCATCCCGGCACCCCCTCCTTCTTCACCCCCTCTTATCCCCAAACTCCCTCCCAGAGCCTGCACCCCTCCTGCACCCCTGCCCCAGCCCAGGGCCTGCACCACAGACCTCCTCCCCCACCCAAACTCCCTCCCAGAGCCTTGGGCACGGGCAGGTTCTGGGCACCACCAAAATTTCTACAAACCTGCCACCCCAGCCAGCAAGAGCTGGGGTGGACCGGCTTCCTGAGGCAGCAATTTAAAGGGCTGGAGCCTAGGGCCCTTTAAATTGCCACCAGAGCCCTGGGGTAGTGGCAGTGGGGCTCAGGTGGCGATTTAAAGGGCTCAGGGCTCCTGCTGCCGCTACTGCCCCAGGCCCTTTAAATCGCCGCTGGAGCCCCACTGCTGCTACCCCAGGACTACGGGGACAATTTAAAGGGCCTGGGAAAGTAGAGGCAGTGGGATCCCCAAGCCCTTTAAATAGCCCCCGGAGCCTGCTGGAGCCCTGGGGTAGCGGCGGCAGGGCTCTGGTGGCTATTGAAAGGGTGCTGGGCTCCCACTGCCTCTACCACCCCGGGCCCTTTAAATAGCCACTGGAGCCCTACCGCCGCTACCCCAGGGCTCCAGCAGCAGGGCTCTGGAGATGATTTAAAGGGCCCTAGAGGGCAGCAGCAGCCAGAGCCCCGGGCCCTGCTGCTGGAGCCCTGGGGGTCCATCAGCAATTTAAAGGGCCTGGGGCTCTGCTGCAGTAGCAGCAGCTACAGCCTTGGGCCCTTTAAATCACGCCATTTAAATCGCCCCCAGAGCTCCCAGCCACCTCTGCAGCTGGGAGCTCAGGGGCTGATTTAAAGGGCTTGGGACTCCCAGCTGCTGCTACCACAGCCCTAGCCCCGGGCCCTTTAAATCCTGATTTAAAGGGCCTGGGGATTTAAAGGCCCCGCCTCTTTCGGTGGAGGCCACGCCCCTCCTCAGGACTCTGGAGTACCGGCAAGTCCTTTAAGTTACTTTCACCCCTGCCCTCAGGACGTACAAGCCCCAGCAGTATTGGTGGCTGTTCCCCTTATCGTTGTAGCTTAGTCAAACAGGTCAGCAGATACAGGGCTGGCTCCAGGCACCAGCCCTCCAAGCATGTGCTTGGGGTGGCACCTGGAGGGCGGCGGCGCTCACTGGGGAGAGCGGGGCCCCGGCTGGGCTCGCCGCCCTCGCCCCGGCCAGCCCTGAGCAGATACAAAGGAAAACCAGAGGATGCCTGCTAGTGAAGAAGAGGAAGCTTGAAAAGTGAAGTGAGAAACATTCATAGCACCCGCTAAGACAAAGTGTGTTTCCTTTCCTTCCCTAGGGAGCTCTCTTCAGTGTGAGGTTTGCCATGAAATAGGGGAGAGCTGTTCCGGCCCCATGGAAACCTGTGATACTGGCAAAGATACCTGTGGCATTATAAAGCATGAAGCTGTACGAGGTAGGTAAGAGAGAGCTTAAGCCAGAGTGGTGCAGTGGACAGAGCTGGGAAACAAGACTCCTGGGTTCTATTCCTGTCTCTGCCACTGACGGGCTGGGTTACCCCGGGTGAGTTACGTTCCCTCTCTATGCCTCAGTTTCCCATCAATCAAAGGGTGGGGCATGATACTTGTGAAGCAGGTTGATCTCTCTGGATGAAAAGCACGAAGTAGTATTATTAAGCCAAGCAGTGTTTCCTACCTGGCAACAAACAATGTGAGTGCCCAGTTTTCAAACTTGGAGGGGAGGGACCTAAACACCAATTTGATTCTCCAGGGCACCTGTTTGAGCATCCAGATTTAAGACCCCAGCACTGTAGCTTTGCTTGAAGTGCATCCCTTCCCACTTATCAACATCCCCCATCCCTAAGTCACCCTGTCATCCCCTCAAGGCACCTGCATTGATGTTCTGGGGACAACCCAGTTGGGTGAGTGAGATTCCCCTTTAACCCAGGCAGTGTTAGATACCAGAGGGCTCCCATAGCTTGTTACTGTGGGAGGGTGCTAGACTCAGGAGCCTGGAATAGAAACACAGACAGAGAGACTGCATAAGAACCCACCGGTCTGGAACCAGGGACTTGGGGAGATGCTGCTTCCTCGCTGCTATCTGGGGTGCCACCCTGAGGTGCTGAGACATAAAAGCCCCACAGGCAGTCCTGCCTGAAGAGGCACAAGCGACAGCCCTCCGTGATTCCCCGGCACTTCCCATATAAACCAGGAAGCAGTTTCTGAAAGTTGCCTGAGCAACACAGACCACCAGCATGCTTCTGTCTTAAACCCCACTTTGCCAAACCTCGCAGTGACTTGCCTTGATTCCAGACTCCTAACCTAGTCGACCCTGGTCCTGGTTTACGGTCCTTGGCTTAAGACCTTTGCTGACCTTGGTGAAAGCCCCTAGCCAGCCCTACCCTGATTCTCGCCTCACGCTCTCAATTTTTAACGGACTCTGACTTGGTTTTGACCTGGCCTGGCCCTAGACTGATCTTGACCTCTGGTCCGGATACTGAGCAGCTCACTTGATGCCCAGAGTCCGCCCGTGACCAGCCCTGATTGATAGAGAGCCAGCACTATACTAGCATCTAGCGTTAGAGACAGACCAGCATCAGTGAGTCTAGGGATGTAGATAGATAAACTCCCCCACTTCTGAGCCTCCTTACCAAGACTTTACAGGGCACAGGGGTAAAGTTGGTCTCCCTCTTGGCCAATACACCAGGGATTCATAGTTTTCAAGGTGAGAAAGGACACGGCGACCATCTAGTCGGGATCTCCTATAGAATGCAGGTCAGAGAACTTCCCCCCCCAATAATTCCTAGAGCAGATCATTTACCAAAACAGCCAATCTTGATTTTTAAAATGGTCAGTGATGGAAAATCTACTATGACCGTGGGTAAATTACTCACAATTTACACCTTATTTCCAGTCTGAATTTGTCTAGCTTCAACTTCCAGCCATTTGATCATGTAATACATGTCTCTGCTCGACTGAGCAGCCCAATAGTGAACTGAGGACCTCCGGAACGAACAGCACAAGTCTCTACAGCTGAAGCGAGGCTCTTGGTAGCTCAGAGCTGTAACAGATTGCCATGCATGGAATGGGGACAGATGGGCATGCAGCCTAGCATTGACCAGTGGGTAACAACTCTTTACTAAAGAGTCCCAAGAACGGGGTATTCTTGCTGGGGTACAGCTGTAGTGAAACTTGGTGGCCACTAGCTGCTCCCCATGTAAATATTACAGTATGGGGTGGAGAGGCATGAAATTCCTCCCTAGTGTCTGAGATGTGATGGTGGCTGGTCCATTTCCCCATGGTGATCACTGTGCCTCCATCAGCACCACCTGCAGGATGGCTTTGCTGTTCCCAAGCCCCAAATTGTTTTGTATCATCCTGTCACTATGCCAAGAAGGCCATGTTGCATCATGATTGGGGGGAGGGGGCTGGGGAAGAGAGGGGAGTGAAGAAGTCACTGCAGGAAGGAATGCCCCTCGGTGCTGGCTGTAACAGTCAGGGTCCAGACACTCCCAGGGGAGAATGGGGGGAAGGGAATCTGAACTCCAAAGAGTAAGCAATTGAATCAACTAGTTGTACACTGTTATTGTGCATAAAAATGTCGAATAAGATCATTTATGAAAGCTTGTAATGTTCTGAACTTGATGGTCCTTATGAGACATGTATACAGACGGTGGGTATGAATCTATGGATTTCTGTATACAGCACAGTATGCTCATGCCCTATGCTATAATTTTTAAATATGCCTCACAGCAGCGAGGGGCTCCTTCCAAGCCAAGTGTTTTCACAAAACCAGTCCCGAGTAATGACCCATGAAAAGACAAATTATGGACTATTACAGTTGACTGAGACACTCTCTCAAATTGAGAGGGAATCCCCCCTCCCCCATGGCTCTGAATAACCATGAATTGAGAGAAAGGAACCCCCCCCTGCAAACCCTCTTAAAAGGGAAGGGAACAGGATTTGAAGTGAAAGGTATCCAGAACTGAGGGACAGTCTCAGGCATGGGGCTGTCTGTCTTGCACACTGGATCCCCTCTCTGGCAGGGGATTTGCTGGGAAACTGTTCAAAGGTAACTTCTATTAGCAAAGAGAATTCAGCTAATGTCGACGTGTAAACCCTGAAGTTGCATATTTATGTTTATTTTCTGGGTCACTTGTCCATGCTTGCTGCTTCTTCCTATTTCATCTTTGAATCTGTGATTTGTCTATAACAAACTTCTTGTTGGTTTTTACCACAAGCAGGTCTCTGGTGTGCAAACTGCGTGGAGTGTGTTTGCCAAAATGAACTGATAATGAGGGGCAGGTTTCACTTCTTCTTGGGGATGACGAACCAGAGTTGGGGAAAGTCTGAGTGTCCAGTAGTTAAGAACTTGGAGGGGTAGACAGATTTGTGGAGTCTCGGGACCAGAAGGGCTGGTGGGGTCACCCTGGCAGGAGTAACTAGGCTGGGTAAGACCTTTACGCTTGTAGGCTGGCTACTGGCATCAAGGCTTTGAGTCATAGCAATGTAGCGTTAAGGCACCCAAGGTTACAAGACAGGCGGTGAGAGAACCCCTTACTGCTCTGGGGGACCTCAAAGCATCACAGTGGGCCTGTTTTGTTCCTAACGCCACATGTTTTTCTTTCTTATAGAGCTAAAGAGGATTGTGATAACCCGAAAGTCCTGCCTGCACTCCAACAGTTGCCGAGCAGACTCCATTAGTATGAACTTTGGGAATGGAATAACACGAAGGAGCGGAATCACCTGCTGTGTGGGAGACGCTTGTAAAACAGCGTCTGACCCATGTACGTATCTACAGCATGCGCGCTCCTCCCCTTTCCACCCTCCTCTTCCTCTTGCCATCCTAGGCTTACAGTGAAACTCCTGCTCTCTATCCTAAGTTTGCACCAAGCTGGGAATTCACCCAGACCCCCACCAGGGATGGCCCTGCTGCTCTCTAAGCTGTTGTGAGAGATTAAGAATGAGGTGATATTTCAGTAGGAGATTTCACCTGCTTTGCAGGGGTGCTCTAATGAATAACACCGAGTCCCTGAGAACATGCAGGGAGCACTGGACTGAATAAGCCTGAATCCCTGAGAATAGCCACTTGCCCTGCAGGGGGCCTGTTGTATTAAGTGAGATGGAATATATGGCCAAGGGTGGTAAGATAACCCAGTCGCTGTCCAACAATTAAACAGTGTTAAACAAGGTCCGGGGTTTGATACACAGAGACCTCAGCTTGCTTAGCACCATGGCAAACACACCATGAAACATCCTTTTCTTAAAGAAATAGAAAAGAAGGAAAAGCAGTGAAAGCCTTTGAAATGTAAAGGATGAAATCAGGCTTTCATTTTCACGCCCTTTCCCTTTAGCTGGAGAGAGTCTTTAGCAGGGGAAAAAAACCCTTGTTTAGTCTCTTAGGGCAAATAACTGTCACTCTAGGTTGCGTTTTGGATTCAGCTGGAGCCAGTAAAGGAGGTGATGGCCAGAGACAGGGATTCAGATGACCAGTGTGGTCAGAACACCTCTCAAGATCAGGATGACAAAGGCCCAGGAAACAGGCATGGGGGCAGGGGTGGCAGCCATGATGGTAAAGCTCATTTCAGTAGCTTCTGTCTGCTCTTTTGAGTGTTTGCTCCCCTCCAAAAGGGAGGGATGGATGGAACAGCCCATCCCCTTGTTGTTTTGTCCACCAATTAGGCCTAATAGCTGATGCATCGATTTTGGTTCATTAACTTCTGCTTCCAAGTCTTCTGTGTTTATAGAGCATAATTTCAACATAGTCCTTGAATTATATCAATGTGACTTTTGGTTTGGATTAATTTAGTCTCTGTCTGGTTCTCTTGCACTTATTTATTACATTCTTCATTGAAAATAATTTGACCTATTTTTCCATGGTAAAAGTTATAGGCCAGTTGTCACAACAGGCCTTACACTGAATAACTCCCTGCTGGGGTGAGGAGGAGAAGTAAAATGGATAGGTCTCTGAGTTCCTACTAACCAGATTCTACATGGGAGAAGGCTTCACTCGGGAAAACTCTCATGTCAGTAGAGACTAGACTCAACTGCCCGTGGTATCTCCTAGAGATTAAATCCTCCCACTGCAGGGGACTAGAGTTCTAAGGGCCATTTGATGATTTTCCCCCAAGCTCCCTCACCCCAAATGCCAATTGTCCCAGCTAACATTGCCAAAGCTGACTGTGATCCTTCCGGTTGTTCCCAGTGCCACCGATGAACACCGTGCCCAATGGCCTGCAGTGTCCAGCATGCTACACTGAGAATTCTTACCAGTGTAGTGAAGACACTGTGCATTGTACCGGAGCCCAGACCCAGTGTTTTGATATAGCTGGGAAAATAACCATCGGTAATTTATTTATTTTTTCCTGTTGTTTTGGTTAATTTCATAAACCCCGTTCTATGAAATGCTTCAAAGAGAAATGAGAGAAAACAATTTTTTTAAAAAAAAGGCAAAAGAAATGTCAATGACACTGAATGGGAACAAATCTGCAGCTGGTACAAAGAATTTTTTTTCCCCTTTCCACGTTGTGTATAGTTAACCTGTGGAATTCATTGCCACAGGATATTATTGAAGCCAAGATCTTAGCAGGCTTCATAAAAGAATCATTAATTTTCTAAATGTCTAAGTATGGATAAGAACATCTACACTTATGTTAGATAAGATATAAGCCCTCCTGCTTCTGAGTCCAAAACAGCTACCTAAATGGAGATTAGGAAGAAACTTCCCCTCTGGACAGGTGACCGTTTAGGTATGTATAACCATAATCTTCCTCATTGTTGGTGGCAGGATACTGGATTAGATGGACCCCTGATCTGGTCTGGTAATTCCATTTTTCCTGAATTAAAAAAAAAAAAAAAAGGAACCAGTGTCCCCTCTCTGCTGATCGGTAGCAGGCTGGCTTCCCCTTGGAAAACAGTGTTATGGAGTCAGAGTATTTTCTGGGTGTAAATTGTTTATTTACACTATATACATCAGTCCTTGAACAGAGGCGATTGCAAGCAACATGCAAATAACCCTCTCTTTCAGAAATCTTAGCCCCCAAACCAAAGCCCAAAGCAATGCACCAAGTATTGGTTCTCGATAGATTAAGACAGAGAGCAAACTCTCCTGCAGCTTGCAACAGCCCCTACCCCACCAAAAAAACACCTGCCTCACAAGCTAACAACCACCAAGCATTTTGTCAGACTGAAGAGTGCTTGCATGCTAAGAAAAAGGACTTGCTAGACTGTGTGTAACAGAGCCACCAGGTGACTCCCAGTCTGAATAAACATCACTTGTATTTAGATACATAATTACATGCATAATTTCTCTGACACAATAATACTACCAGTTCTCCAGCTGGCCATAGAGACTTCTAGCATAGAAAAAAATCCTGATTCCTAATGTAATAAACAAGTAGAAAAATCCCCATGTTAGAGGAAAAATAAAAAAAGCTTCCCATCCTTTATCCACCAGAAAGTGGGGTGGAGAGGGGAGAAGCCAAAGCTCAATTCACCCCCATTATTTCAAGTCAATCAAACTGACTCGAATTGCCTCTTAAAATACATTTTAAAAGAAACATCTAAAGACTTTCAGGGAAAGTGACCTGTCAGAAACTTTCCTGACCAGCAGAGGCATTGACACTGAGTGTCCTGCCAGTAACTGGAAGTGGTGGGGGGAGGAAAGATCAGAGAAGGACAGGGAGACTAGAACAACCTTGATACCCTCGCAGGGGGTAGCACTATTGGGACTGACTAGTGACAGGAAGAGCCAGAGCTCCCCTGATGCCTGGTGTGTGCTTCTTCCTCTGTGCAGGTATACTACCCCTAAAAACTGCAAGGAAGGGCTGCACCACCGAGTCTGAGTGCACGGCTCCAAAAGGGGAGAAAGGGTTCGATGTGGACATTGTGAGGTTTGAGTGCAAACCAGCCTCCAGCAGAGGCCACAAGGCTCTTGGATTTGCCCCTCGAGTTGCCCTCCTCCTTCCAGCCCTGTCAGGACTTATCTTGGTGCTGCTGCTTTCTTGATCTTCCCTGCAGGCATGGGACACATTCCCAGCGTTGCTGTGCTGAAGTCACTCTATCTGCTGCTTGCACGTGGCACTTTCTGCAGTTGTTTTTCCCTTGCAGGGACTCTGTTTTCTACTGGAATCTCTCTGCCATAGCCTTTTTCAATGAAGCCAAGAAAAATCTTCTAGATTTTTGATTTATTTAAGCTGGTGAAGTTTAATTATATTGGGCATCATGATGGCTAGGCTGGGACCCAGCAAGACCCTGTGTAGAACCACCAGACAGTACAAGCGGTGAAAATGAGAGCATTCAAGACAACCACGGGGTCTGCCAGCAGCCTCAGTAAAGTTCCCCTTTATATTAATTCCACCTGAGTCTGTCCCTCTTCTTCTACCCCCTCTCCTTAAAGTTGTTTGGCAGAATGTACGCCTTGTATTCACACCCTAAACACTGTTGAAATAATCTTTGTACAAAGTATACCTTGCAAGGTGTGATAAATTTTGTGTGTGTGTGTGTGTGTGTGTGTGTGTGTGTAGCTCCCTTTTATGACAGATTTCAGAGTAGCAGCTGTGTTAGTCTGTATCTGCAAAAAGAACAGGAGTACTTGTGGCACCTTAGAGACTAACATTTATTTGAGCATAAGCTTTCGTGGAAGTGGGCTGTAGCCCACAAAAGCTTGTGCTCAAATCAATTTGTTAGTCTCTAAGGTGCCACAAGTACTCCTCTCCCTTTTATGGACACCTAGCCAGCTAGTTAGCTATAAAAACTCTCTTAGTAGTTGTTCTCTACTTGCTTTACCTGTAAAGGGTTAAAAAAGTCTCCCTGCATAGATAAAAGGAAGGGAGTGGGCACCTGACCAAAAGAGCCAAGGGGAAGGCTAGAACTCTTTAAAATTGGGAGGGGGGGGGAAATTCCCCTTTGTCTGTCTGTCTGTTCTCCCGAGGAGCAGAGACAGGACTGAAACTATGCTGTAAGAGCTTGGGTCAGGTATGAAAAATCATCAAATCCTACCTAGAAACTACTCATTTGGAACCCCAGATATGTAAATAGATCAGGAAATGTCTAGGAAGACACAATTAGGTTTATCTCTGTTTCTTTCTTTTACTTGTGGACTCCTCTGGGCTAACCTCAAATGCTTTTTGTTTGCTTGTAACTTTTAAGCTGGACCTCAAGAACGTTAGTCTCGATGCGAATCCTTGTAAGTGGCTTTTTTTTTTTAAATCTAGCAATAGCCTGAGTTTTCAAATGTATTTTCTTTCTTTTTGTTTTTAATAAAATTTACCTTTTTTAAAGAACAGGATTGGATTTCTTGCACAGTTGTCTAATTAGCTGGTGGCAACAGCTGGTTTCCTTTGTTTTCTTTCTCAGCTCTTCCTCGGAGGGAGTGTGTGAAAGGACTTGAGGTACCCCCAGGAAGGAATTCCCAAGTACACCTTCCTTGGTTTTCTAAGGGGTTTTTGCACTTGGGTGGTGGCAGCATCTACCCATCCAAGATCAGAGAAAAGCTGTAACCTTGGGAGTTTAATACAAGCCTGGAGTGGCCAGTATTAATTTTTAGAATCCTTGTGGGCCCTCACCTTCTGCACTCAAAGTGCCAGACTGGGGAATCAGCCTTGACACAAGGTGTCATTTGAAAATTCATAATTTACTGATCAGTATCGTTGTAATAATATACATGTGGCAATTTTGTATGTGAAATTATAAGATTCCACTGTATGGTGGTGGTTAGACATGTTCCAAACTGGGATTAGCAAATCGATCTGTGCTAAACAAAGGAATGTGTGCTCTGCTTACTTTGCATTTAAGCAGTAAACAAAATCATTAAACAGGAAGGGGAAAAAAGGAAGCTCAAACAAGTGAGGAAAAAGCAGCAAGGAACATCTTTCCCTGTAGACTTTTTGTCTCCTGGTATCCAACTGGAAATGTTTTTCAAGAGGGGGACTGAAACTATACAAAGGAGGGACAAACACCACAAAGGATACTCTCCCCAACACTCTATGCCTATCGATTCACTGCATCAGAAAGGACAAAGGAAGCATGTGTTGGATTCTGGGAGAAAGGGTCCTTACCTAAGAAGTTTGGCTAGCAAGACTGCTGAAAGCCTATGGTGAGAAACTTTGCTTGAATCTGATATAGTTTAAGTTAGATATTAGTAAATGTCTATCTTTATTTTTCTTATAACCATTTCTGACTTATGCCTCATTACTTGTACTCACTTAAAATCTCTTTGTAGTTAATAAAATTGTTTTATTGTTTTATTGGGGTTGGGGTTTATTTATTAATAAAATTGTTTTATTGTTTATTGGGGTTGGTTTGTAGGCTGTCCAGGGGGGTTAAATTGAAGTGTTTGGAAAACTCCATTTGGGGTGGCATGGGATATACATATTTCTATTAAAGAAATAACAGACTTTATATAAACTCATATTGTCCGGGAGAGGGCTGGGCAGTACAGGACAGACGTTTCTGGGTGAAAATCGAAGACTGGGATTGTGTTGGGATCAACCAGTAGTATAACCCACGCTGGTGAGGGCCAGACTGTAACCCTAGTGTGACTGGCAGGCTGCAGTTCCACACAGAGGCTCAAGGTGTGGCTTGCAAGCTGGAAGGCTATTTGTGAGTGACCCAAGTGGGAACTCTGTCAGCAAGGCATCGTAAGGCACCCAAGGTTGCAGGGCAGGGATGGCACAGCTGCTCATTGGTCTACATTGTACCTGGGTATATCACAGTTTGCCAGTTTAATGCTCCCCCCAGCTTCACTTTCACACTGGTCATGGGGGCAGCCATCAGTTGGGGGTGCATTAGGGACGCCATCACAAAAATCACTATCCCCCAGAATCAATCAGTGCCTGCCATCCTCTTCTCTAACCACTAGATCACACTCCCTTTCAAAGCCACAAAGGGATGCCAGGAGTCTTGTCAATCAGCCACACCAGTTGTGACTGATACTCACCACCCTCTTCCCAGAGTCTAATACAGAATCCAGCAATCCTGGCTCTCAGTCCTGTGCATGATCCGGCACATGATACGGTCTCTTAAGGGTGAGTACATTGTGTGTATTCATGTTTTATTTTACTTCCCAGAAGAGAAATTAAAAGGAGAGATCTCTCCATGTTCCTTCAGGATCAGCCCTGTCAAGGAAAGAGAACAGAAACTGACCACCTTAGCAGAAAACGAAGGGGAGCTTTTCAATGTTCTGTATTACACCAGCACTGAGGATCTGAGCCTTGGATAAGAAGGTGGAGGATGGCCTGGGGAGGGAATGATGGGACTGAAAGAGACTGACTAAATGAGTATGGTTTGCAGGGTAACGGTATCAATCCCAGGATATTAGACAGATAAGGTGGGTGAGATTATATCTTATTGGCCCAATAAGAGACTGGCTGGTGAAAGAGACAAGATTTTGAGCTTAAAGAGGACCTGAAGAGCTCTGTGTAAGCTCCAAAGCTGGTCTCTCTCCCCAACAGTAGTTAGTCCAATAAAAGATATCACCTCACCCACCCTGTCTCCCTCAGTGAACACGGCACAGAGATGGTAATTCACGCTGGGGGAGATCAGACTCACTGTAGCACTCAGATTAAATATTTATATCCTGATTGAAAGCCCACCAGCATGTCCCTGGTGTGGTAGGATGTACTACCCCTTTGAGGCATGGTCCAGGGCTTGGGCACAGCCATGGAGCAGCCAGCTCCACCCGGTTTCTGGGCTATATAAACGGCAACAGGAGGCTGAGGGATAAAGAGGAGGACTGGAGGACTTGCTGTCTGCAGGCATTAGCCTGATCTGGCTCTTAGAGACTTTGTTTTCTGACTGTACATTTGGTTGCTCTGAGGTAAGGGCTTTATGAACTTGGTTAAGCTGGCTGCTCCTTCCCTGACTTGAAGCCTAAGGGGGAAAGCCTGCCTGCCTCCTGGCACAACAAGAGAACTAGAAACTCTGCTGGCTGGGGTTGTTTTGTAGGCTGTCTTAGGGGGACATGTGTTTTGTAAGTTTGGTTTTTGCCTTCCCTTCTTGGATCCTGGCTACCCCAAGAAATGACCCTGAGATTAATCCACCTCTATGATGCTTGGAGCTAAGTATTCTGTTTTGCTTCCTGGCCTGTCACATAGTGCTGACATGTGCTAGTGTGCAGCAGTTGCATTTCACCTCAGAGGTGGCTGCCTTTCAGTGGGGGTTGTCATGCCATGTAGTTTATACGAACACTGAAGACCTTGGTGATGCAAACTCCACCTGTTATTGATGTTGATGATGATAAGTGAAGGGCCAAGGTGTGGCTTGAAACACAAGCTTCTCTTGAAAGAGGTTGAAGCTTCACCTGAGAGGAAGTGACATCTTTGTGTAACTAATGCCTGGGGGTTAGTATTAAGTCTAGTAGTGTGTGGATAGGAGTCAGGAGAACACCACCTACCTAGTATCGATCGTGACTGGCTAAACAAAAGGAGGCCCTATTTGCTGCTGGTTTTTCTGTATGTACTGGGGTGGCACACTTGGATGCTTACATAGGCTGAGCTGGGCCCCTCCCTCTGGTCAGAGCCTCCACTGGGCCTCTTGCTCCCCAACTACAGCCAGTGTCACCACCAGTTGAACCTGCATTTGCACTTAAAGCTGCATAATGTAGAGCTTGGCCTATGTGTGTAGTTACGTGTGTGACCCCTTCAAGTAGCACCTCAAATCTTTCAATGTATTTAACTCCCCTGTGCTATTATCCTTGTTTTGCAGGTGGGGAACTGAGGTAGAGAAAATAAGTGACTTGACTAAGCTCACACAGGAAGTCTGACAGAGCAGGGACTTGAATTCTGGTCTCCAAAGTCACAAGTTACTGCTATAACCAGCGAACCATCCTTCCTTTTGGCATCTTTCAGCTGTTTCTAGTGCACCTCGTAACAGGCCCACTGTCCCAGAGCACCCCTTCATGGCCTCTTGGACAGCCTCCTGTGTTGAGGACTTGTCTGCCTGACCAGGTTCCTCTAGAGCAGTGGTTTTCAAACTGGGTCGTGATCCAGAACTGGGTCGTGGAATGTAAAGCAGTGGGTCGTGGTGGCTCTGGTCAGCACCACTGACTGGGACGTTAAAAGTCCGGTCGGCGATGTTGCCCGGCTAAGGCAGGCTAGTCCCTACCTGTTCTGACACCATGCTGTGCCCTCGAAGCAGCCAGTAGCAAGTCTGGCTCCTAGGTGGGGGTACCATGGGGCTCTGCGTGCTGCCCCCATCCCTGAGCACTAGCTCCAAGCCAATCGGAGCTGCGTGTGGGGGGCGGTGCCTGCAGGCAAGAGCTATACAGAGTTGCTTGCGTGCCTCTGCCTAGGAGCCGGATCTGCTGCTGTCTGCTTCTGGGGCGCAGCGCGGTCTGCGGTGCCAAGACAGGCATGAAGCCGCCCTTAGCACCCCTGCTGCGCTGCTGACCAGGAGCTGCTGGAGGTAAGCCCATGCCCCAACCCTGAGCCCCCCCAAACCTGGAGTCCCCTCCTGCACCCCAAACCCCTCATCCCCAGTTCCGTTGGGTCACGGGCATCAACAATTTTCTTCAACTGGGTTGTCAAAAAGTTTGAAAACCCCACTGCTCTAGAGTCCCCCCCTCTTCTGCACTTGCCGGTATCCTTAGAGCCCCAAATGCTGTCCACCATGTAGAAAAAATTGCATATACTCAAACATTTTCTGCCCTTCCTGGATTCTCAGGCCTAGTCTAGCTTGGAGGTGGAAGGGACCAGATATTGTTTTAGTTTCTTGCAAGACTCCTTTTCCTACCCTCCTGCTTCTCAGGGCTGGCCGCTGGGGATTCTTTGGCTATGGTGCCTGTCTATCCCCTCTGTTCCGAGTCCCAGGTCCTGTATATAATACACTGGGGTCACAGCACAAGTTTACATCATTTTACCAGAGAACATTTTCCTGGAGCCCGCAGTGGGTGATCAGCTGCAGTGTGAGCATTGAGTGCTCTTGTAATGTCATTCTTGTTCAGACCCTGAAACCCTCCCCAGACAGGAGGTCTTTAAGCCAGGAGTGGTGTCCCTGGCCTCTGTTTGCCAGAACCTGGGAATGAGCAACAGGGGATGGATCACTTGATCATTACCTGTTCTGTTCATTCCCTCTGGGGCACCTGGCATTGGCCACTGTCGCAAGACGGGATACTGGGCTAGATGGACCTTTGGTCTGACCCAGTAGGGCAGCCATTATGTTCTTTCTTTCAAATACTCCCAACAAGCTAGCTGATGGAGAATGAGATGTGGGGGAGGAGGGAGTGTGGGAGGAAGAATTACAACTTGGAGTGGGACTGATAACATACATTTCATGCAGGAAACCCCAACTCTCCCCTCCCCTATTAAGCATCAGTTAATCATTTACACAGACTGTACAACTATATGGATATTGAAGATGGAATACAAGTGCCCCTTGGGTGTTTTCGGTATGTGGAATATATCAATACACCAGCAACTCTCACTCAGCATGTTTCCAGATCTGATAACATCTTGGATTAAAAGCAACTCTCCTATCTCTGCAAACATTTTTAATTCTTAAACATATCTTGTGCATATTCATGCATAGCATAATATTACTGTACATCACATCACCAACTACAGATCTCTATCCACTGTTTCAACCCCCTGCTGTATTCTGCCTTCAGCCATTCCACCTTAGCCTGTGATTTTATCAAGTTTCAAAAGCTAAGCAGGGTTGGTCATGCCTGATCAGTGCTTGCGTGGGAAACCTCAAATAAAATTCAAGGTGCTACAGCAAATGGCGCTAGTGATACAGTAGGGGAAACCCTTTCTTTTGAGTCAGTAATGAGCCAATACCACAGCTGTAGAGATTAGTCAAAGTTTAATACCAATGATAAGAGCCTGGATAAGAAGGAAGAGGAAATTCTCATTGATAAGAAGAAATTTGATGTAATTGGCATCCCCGAAAACAGGTGGGGGGGGATCACATGAGCTGAATGGTAAAATCACTGGTTACAACCTGTATAGGAAGATAGAGTGGGTCAAAAGGAGGGTGGCACTCCACATTAGACATCATTAGCTGTTTGACAATTATTGATAACCCAGAAGCACAACATATTATCCTGCCCACATATCTACACCAGCAACACCATCACTGGACCTAACCAGATCAGCTACAACATCACCGGCTCATTCACCTGCACGTCCACCAATGTTATATATGCCATCATATGCCAGCAATGCCCCTCTGCTATGTACATTGGCCAAACTGGACAGTCACTACGCAAGAGGATAAATGGACACAAGTCAGATATCAGGAATGGCAATATACAAAAACCTGTAGGAGAACACTTCAACCTCCCTGGCCACACAATAGCAGATGTAAAGGTAGCCATCTTACAGCAAAAAAACTTCAGGACCAGACTCCAAAGAGAAACTGCTGAGCTCCAATTCATTTGCAAATTTGACACCATCAGATCAGGATTAAACAAAGACTGTGAATGGCTATCCAACTACAGAAACAGTTTCTCCTCCCTTGGTGTTCACACCTCAACTGCTAGCAGAGCACCTCACCCTCCCTGATTGAACTAACCTCGTTATCTCCACACTGATATATACCTGCCTCTGGAGATTTCCATTACTTGCATCTGAAGAAGTGAGGTTCTTACCCACGAAAGCTTATGCTCCCAGTACTTCTGTTAGTCTCAAAGGTGCCACAGGACCCTCTGTTGCTTTTAACATATTTGAAGACTATCAGGTCCCCCCCAGTTCTCTTTTCTCAAGACTAAACGTGGCCAGACTTTTTAACCTTTCCTCATAGGTCAGGTTTTATAAACTTCTCATAATTTTTTGTTGCTCTCCTCTGGACTCTTTCCCATTTGCCACATCTTTCCTTTCTTCCATGTACATGGATCAATGTGCTAACTATCGTTGGCCAGGAAGGGGTACTGGTTGGCGGAGGGGCCTGTTAGGGACCACTGAATCAAACCAGAGAACAGGATAAATTGCTCCTTAAGCACCTGTCTGTAATGTGTGGAAAGGAATAGGGTGGAAGTCTCATGCAGTCAGTAGTAACTCATCATTACAATTATTAAAATGATAGATTTTTCTAACATATTGCACCCAACATGTGGTAACTCTATTCTGGACCTATTTATGCTGCATAAAGATGAGTTCATAACTGGACTGGAAGTTGCTAGTTGCCTAGTGACAAATGATCATGATCTAATTACATTCAATAGGTAAATAGAGGACAGTCCCAACTAGTAATGTATACACTTGGGGCTTCCAAAGGACTAATTTCACAAAGCTGAAGAAAGTTATGAATAAAATTTGATAGAAAAATCTGAATGAAAACTGGGAGTTCTTTTAGAAGAATATATTAAATGTCCACAATCAAGAAAGGACAACTTCGGCTAAAAGTACATCCTAGTTCAGTGGCAATGTGAAGGAAGCAATTAGAAATAAAGAACAGTATATAACAAATAGAAAAAAGTGAAAATAGATAGCAATCAATATAAATTAGAACTTAGTGTATAAAATTGATAAGAGAAGCTAAACACATCGGGGTAAAATCCACAGCTGGTAGGGATAACAATGGTTGTTTTTTTTTTAATTTGTTTGCAATGTTGTAGGCGTGTTGGTCCCAGGATATAAAAGAGACCAGTTAAGTGAAGTATTACCCTTTATTAGACCAACTTCTGCGAGCGGCGAACAGCAGAGGCTAACAGCGGGAGTTTGCCTGGGAGCTGTCCGAGAGGAGGTACGCTAAGTGCTGCATTAGGGGGGCTGTGTTGGTGAGTATCTGAGTGTCTGCTGCTGGGACAGTTGGTCAGTTTGACCGTGTGCTTGATTGCTTGCTTGTTTGTTTGAAAAGTGTGAATTGGGAGTGCTTTGTTCCAGGTGGGCCTTGAGTGGGCCTGACTGGTATATAAGGGCAGTCAGCAGCGAACCAGCTGAGCGGCGAACAGCAGAGGCTAACAGCGGGAGTTTGCCTGGGAGCTCGCGTGGGAAGAGCGCACTGAGGCTTTCATCTGCAGGTTTCTCTGAGTAGTTCCTGCAACAGTTGAGGAAGCTCTTAAGAGGATGGTGATATGGAAGGTGAGCGATCAGCTGTTGTAACCTGCACAGTTTGTGCCATGTTTGTCTTTCTTCCGCAGGACAGAAGCGACTTTGTCTGTACAAAGTGCAAGCTGGTCTCCATATTGGAAGAGAAGGTTCGAGGGCTGGAGAAACGAGTATCGACTCTGCGTTGCATAAGGGAAAATGAAGATTTCCTGGATAGACGTCAGGAGATGCTTCTGCAGCCACAATGTTCTGAAGATTCAGAGCAGGCGCAGCAGGGACAGAAGGATTGTGAGGAGGTTTGGCAGCATGTGACCTCCAGAAGGAGAAAGAGGAGCGTCCATGCACCAGCAATGGACATACAGGTGAGCAATCGTTTCCATGTTCTCTCTACAGGTACTAATGCGGAGAGTGGACTAGATGACCCATCTGAGGGAAGGGAGCAGAAGGAGGCTCCACCGATTGGAAGGCAAAAGATGCACTGTCCTAGGGATGGGGGTTCCACGACCACCACTCCCAAGAGGAGGAGGAGGGTGGTGGTGGTCGGGGACTCCCTCCTCAGGGGCACTGAGTCATCTAGCTGCCGCCCCGACCGGGAAAACCGAGAGGTCTGCTGCTTGCCAGGAGCTAGGATACACGATGTGACGGAGAGACTGCCGAGACTCATCAAGCCGTCGGATCGCTACCCCTTCCTGCTTCTCCACGTGGGCACCAATTATACTGCCAAGAATGACCTTGAGCGGATCACTGCAGACT
The DNA here is from genome assembly GCF_013100865.1 of Trachemys scripta elegans. Lineage (NCBI taxonomy): Eukaryota > Metazoa > Chordata > Testudines > Emydidae > Trachemys > Trachemys scripta. The sequence continues at coordinate 3,615,637 of NC_048303.1, forward strand.
ACGTGGCTCTGGGAAGAAGGATAAAGGAGTTTGAGGCGCAAGTGGTGTTCTCGTCCATCCTCCCTGTGCATGGAAAAGGCCGGGGTAGAGACCGTCAAATCGTGGAAGTCAACGAATGGCTACGCAAGTGGGGTCGGAGAGAAGGCTTTGGATTCTTCGACCATGGGATGGTGTTCCAAGAAGAAGGAGTGCTAGGCAGAGACGGGCTCCACCTAACGAAGAGAGGGAAGAGCATCTTCGCCAGCAGGCTGGCTAACCTAGTGAGGAGGGCTTTAAACTAGGTTCACCGGGGGAAGGAGACCAAAGCCCTGAGGTAAGTGGGGGAAATGGGATCCTGGGAGGAAGCACAAGCAGGAGAGCGCAAGAGGGGAGGACTCCTGTCTCATGCTGAGAAAGAGGGACGATTGATGAGTTATCTTAAGTGCCTATACACAAATGCAAGAAGCCTAGGAAACAAGCAGGGAGAACTGGAAGTCCTGGCACAGTCAGGGAACTATGATGTGATTGGAATAACAGAGACTTGGTGGGATAACTCACACGACTGGAGTACTGTCATGGATGGATATAAACTGTTCAGGAAGGACAGGCAGGGCAGAAAAGGTGGGGGAGTTGCGTTGTATGTAAGAGAGGAGTATGACTGCTCAGAGCTCCGGTATGAAACTGCAGAAAAACCTGAGAGTCTCTGGATAAAGTTGAGAAGTGTGAGCAACAAGGGTGATGTCGTGGTTGGAGTCTGCTATAGACCACCAGACCAGGGGGATGAGGTGGACGAGGCTTTCTTCTGGCACCTAGCAGAAGTTGCTAGATCGCAGGCCCTGGTTCTCATGGGAGACTTTAATCACCCTGATATCTGCTGGGAGAGCAATACAGCGGTGCACAGGCAATCCAGGAAATTTTTGGAAAGTGTAGGGGACAATTTCCTGGTGCAAGTGCTGGAGGAACCAACTAGGGGCAGAGCTTTTCTTGACCTGCTACTCACAAACAGGGAAGAACTAGTAGGGGAAGCAAAAGTGGATGGGAACCTGGGAGGCAGTGACCATGAGATGGTCGAGTTCAGGATCCTGACACAAGGAACAAAGGAGAGCAGCAGAATACGGACCCTGGACTTCAGAAAAGCAGACTTTGACTCTCTCAGGGAACAGATGGGCAGGATCCCCTGGGAGAATAACATGAAGGGCAAAGGGGTCCAGGAGAGCTGGCTGTATTTTAAAGAATCCTTATTGAGGTTGCAGGAACAAACCATCCCGATGTGTAGAAAGACTAGTAAATATGGCAGGCGACCAGCTTGTCTAAACAGTGAAATCCTTGCTGATCTTAAACGCAAAAAAGAAGCTTACAAGAAGTGGAAGATTGGACAAATGACAAGGGAGGAGTATAAAAATATTGTTCAGGCGTGCAGGAGTGAAATCAGGAAGGCCAAATCACACTTGGAGTTGCAGCTAGCAAGAGATGTTAAGAGTAACAAGAAGGGTTTCTTCAGGTATGTTAGCAACAAGAAGAAAATCAAGGAAAGTGTGGGCCCCTTACTGAATGAGGGAGGCAACCTAGTGACTGAGGATGTGGAAAAAGCTAATGTACTCAATGATTTTTTTGCCTCTGTCTTCACGCACAAGGTCAGCTCCCAGATTGCTGCACTGGGCAGTACAGCATGGGGAGAAGGTAACCAGCCCTCTGTGGAGAAAGAAGTGGTTCGGGACTATTTAGAAAAACTGGACGTGCACAAGTCCATGGGGCCGGATGCGCTGCATCCGAGGGTGCTAAAGGAGTTGGCGGGTGAGATTGCAGAGCCATTAGCCATTATTTTTGAAAACTCATGGCGATCGGGGGAGGTCCCGGATGACTGGAAAAAGGCTAATGTAGTGCCCATCTTTAAAAAAGGGAAGAAGGAGGATCCGGGGAACTACAGGCCAGTCAGCCTCACCTCAGTCCCTGGAAAAATCATGGAGCAGGTCCTCAAGGAATCAATTATGAAACATTTAGAGGAGAGGAAAGTGATCAGGAACAGTCAGCATGGATTCACGAAGGGGAAGTCGTGCCTGACTAACCTAATTGCCTTCTATGATGAGATAACTGGCTCTGTGGATGAGGGGAAAGCAGTGGATGTGTTATTCCTTGACTTTAGCAAAGCTTTTGATACTGTCTCCCACAGTATTCTTGCCGCCAAGTTAAAGAAGTATGGGCTGGATGAATGGACTGTAAGGTGGATAAAAAGCTGGCTAGATTGTCAGGCTCAACAGGTAGTGGTCAATGGCTCCATGTCTAGTTGGCAGCCGGTTTCAAGCGGAGTGCCCCAAGGGTCCATCCTGGAGCCGGTTTTGTTTAATATCTTTATTAATGATCTGGAGGATGGTGTGGACTGCACTCTCAGCAAGTTTGCAGATGACACTAAACTAGGAGGCGTGGTAGATACACTAGAGGGTAGGGATCGGATACAGAGGGACCTAGACAAATTAGAGGATTGGGCCGAAAAAAACCTGATGAGGTTCAACAAGGACAAGTGCAGAGTCCTGCACTTAGGACGGAAGAATCCCATGCACTGCTACAGACTAGGGACCGAATGGCCAGGTAGCAGTTCTGCAGAAAAGGACCTAGGGGTCACAGTGGACGAGAAGCTGGATATGAGTCAACAGTGTGCTCTTGTTGCCAAGAAGGCTAACGGCATTTTGGGCTGTATAAGTAGGGGCATTGCCAGCAGATCAAGGAACCTGATCGTTCCCCTTTATTCGACATTGGTGAGGCCTCATCTGGAATACTGTGTCCAGTTTTGGGCCCCACACTACAAGAAGGATGTGGAAAAATTGGAAAGAGTCCAGCGGAGGGCAACAAAAATGATTAGGGGTCTGGAGCACATGACTTATGAGGAGAGGCTGAGGGAACTGGGATTGTTTAGTCTCCAGAAGAGAAGAATGAGGGGGGATTTGATAGCAGCTTTCAACTACCTGAAGGGGGGTTCCAAAGAGGATGGAGCTCGGCTGTTCTCAGTGGTGGCAGATGACAGAACAAGGAGCAATGGTTTCAAGTTGCAGTGGGGGAGGTCCAGGTTGGATATCAGGAAAAACTATTTCACTAGGAGGGTGGTGAAACACTGGAATGCGTTACCTAGGGAGGTGGTGGAGTCTCCTTCCTTGGAGGTTTTTAAGGCTCGGCTTGACAAAGCCCTGGCTGGGATGATTTAGCTGGGAATTGGTCCTGCTTTGAGCAGGGGGTTGGACTAGATGACCTCTTGAGGTCCCTTCCAACTCTGATATTCTATGATTCTATGATTCTATGGTGAAAGAGACAAGTTTTTGCACAACACAGAACTCTTCAAGTCTGGTCTAATAAAAGATATTACCTCATCCACCTTGTCTTTCCTATTTTTTTTAAAAAATATATCACCACCACCAACAAAATTCTAGCAATGGTATAGACCTGTTGTTCCTAGATGGAACTGGTAAAATTATTATTAATGATGCAGAAAAGGCAGAAGTAGTCAAACATTTCTGTTCCATATTTCTAAGAAGGTTATACCTACGGAATGGGGAACTATATCCTGGAAAGCAGTGACTCTGGAAAGGGTTTAGGGTTTTAGAGGACAAACAACTGAATGTGAGCTCTCTGTGATGCTGTGGCAAAAAGGGCTACTGCAATCCTTGGATGTATAAAGAGGGGAATAGAGAGGAGGAAGTAGGGAGGTGATTTTTTACCTCAGTTCTGGCATTGATAAGACTGATACTGGAATATTGCATGAAGTTCTGGTTTCAACATTTTCAAAGGAGGCTGAAAAATTAGAGAGGGTGCAGAAGAGAGGCCCAAAAATGAATTGAGGGCTAGAGAAATGCCTGACAGTAAGAGACTGAAAGAGCTCATTCTGTTTAGCTTATGGTGAAGATTGAGAAGTGACTGGATGAGAGGTAGACTATAGTGTATAAGTACCTTCATGAGAAGAAAATACTGAGTACTAAAGTGTTCTTTGGCCTAACAGAGAGAGGCTGAGCAAGAGCCAATGGCTGGAAGCTGAAGCCACACGAAGCCAAATTAGAAATTAGGCCAGTGATTAACTGTTGGAACAAGCTACAAAGAGCAGTGGTGGATTCTCGATCTGAAGGCATCCAGAGATGAAGATTGTCTGCCTTTCTGGAAGAGATGCTTTAGTCAAACACAAATTATTGCGCTCAGTACAGGAGTAACTGGGTGAAATTTATTCATAGATTCTCCAAGGTCAGAGGGAACTACTGTGATGGTCTAATGTGAGCTCCTGTATAGCACAGGCCCTAGAACGTCCCCAAAATGATCCCTAGAGCAGATCTTTTGGAAAAACATCCAACTTGAGTTAGAAATTGCCAATAATGGACAATCCACCATGGCCCCTTTAAATGGTTTCAGTGGTTAATTACTCTCACTGTTAAAAATGTACACTTATTTCTGGTCTAAATCTGTCTAGCTTCAACGTTCCAGTCAATTTAATGGCCTGTGTTAATCAGGAGGTCAGATTAGATGATATAATGGTCCATTCTAGCCTTAAACTCTCTGAATAGATGAATCGCCATTAGGTATTAGCAGTATAGGTCCAATGACACAGGTGAGCAGTTCTGATTACTTCCAGTAGAAGAAAGGGGTGCACAAACTCACTAGCCAGCTCACTGTAATATTGCTTTTGTGAAAGCACCATATGATTATGAAGTTTTGATAAAAACAACTCTGGAAGTTTTGCTTTAATTACATTCTCTAGGCAGTTTGTGGTTATAAAACCTCATGCTTAAATGGCCTGGAAGGAACTAATGGTCTTGCCAGACAAGTGTTCACAAATCAAACTGTTCTGCAAACACGCAAATGGAATGCAGCTTGTCAGAAACCATGCCAGCTCCTTCTGAAGTCGCTATGGACTAGCCAGGCCTCTGAGGTGCTGGGCTCTGGGTCTGTGGGGGTCAAAGTTCTAGCAGCTATTCTCGGGAGGGAGTCCGGGCTCTCCTCCACTGGTCCCCACTTGTGGCTCAGTTCCTCTCTGCACCCCACCCAGGGCTCTGCTCTGTTTCTACTCCAGAGTGAGGGTTGTTTTCTCCATGTGGCCTTTCTTTAACTCTCAGGGGTGCAGAGTTCCCTTCTCTCTGCTTTTCTATAGTGCTCTGTTCGGAGTCTTTCACTTCTGCCCTTGAAGGACTTTTGATAACAATCTCAGGGCAGCTCTGTGGCTGAGGGGGAGGCACATGGAGGCCCGATGCTCACAGAATCTGCCCACATGCTGGATGGGTTCCAAAGTGGCTTTGGCCATAGGGGTTTTGCAGTCACCCTCCAGCTCTCAAACTGAAACAAGAGGAACCCAGGCAGCAGGCAAGGAAACCCCACCCTCCTCTGGAGAGATCTTAGAGCTGGTCCCCTGGCAGTTTCCCCATACAAAATTAACAGAATTAAAGGGGACCTGTAATGGCAAAAGTAGTGGGGCTTGTGACCTGACTTTGCTGCTTTCCAATAGATAAAGGCTGGAGGAGTTTTCCCCACCATTGTTCCCATTGGTACAGCTCCAGTGTAGACCAGCCACTGGTGTCTTAACCACCACGTCACCTCGCTCTGCTTGGAGGAGGTCTAAATGTTACTGTGATTAAAATGCCAGCCGCAGCTGGTCTCTGCTTGTGCTCCCATCCTCCCAGTGCGACCAAATGAGAAACATTAAGAAAAAGTGTCTAGTGTAGACAGGGCTTGCAACCCTATGAACAACTGGTAAGTGAGTGAAATTTAATGGCCTGTGCTATACAGGATACCAGACTAGATGATCTAATGGTCTTTCCTGGACTTAAACTCTATGAATTAAATTCTGAGATCAAAGTACCAAGACATTCAGGCTGTTTAAAACTCAGTGGGCCAGATTCATTGATCTGCTCCTGCTGCTTTGCCTAGCTCCAGTGATGCAAAGCAGCTGTAGACCTGGCTTAGGATGGGTGCTGCTCTGATCAAGCAGAGCATCCATAAACCCATCAGCGGGAATGCACAGATGTAGAACTTTTGGGGAAGGGAGGGAAAACAGGTTTTGAGCCTCTTTCATCCAACACAGAAACCAAAAAGAGCACCAACTCTTCTTTGCCCTTTGAGGGTCACTTAGAAGGAACTATTGAAATACATTGCCTATGCATTGTATCACATTTTTAACTGTGCTGTGCTTGCACCTTGGGTGGGCTAGGCGCTGAGCAAACAACATGGAATGTAAATTTGAATGTCAACTTCCATCCTTTTGTAGTGAACTTCTTGCTGGTGAAAGTTGCTGAATGGACAGCCCTAGGCATGACAGTCAGCTTCTACATGGCAATAGGACTGTGCTTAATTAACCAGCAAAACCATTTATGGTCAAGCCTAGATGATCACCTCCCTCCACGCCATCACCATCCTGCATATCATTACAATAGACCGAGTGAAAACTGTCTTTTTTTAAAGAAAAGCAAGTGATAATGCTGCATGAAAATCTCATTTGAAAATCCATCCTCCACGTTCACCGGACAGTGGCTAGATTGGTGTGATGCCCCCAGACACCTTCTGATGGGGACATTTTATAAACTAAAACAGAGAGGGGAATAAAAGAACCCCTCTCTGTATGTCTGGTCTGGTGTGTTGCATTAGGCTCTGGGCTGGGATTGATTTCTGAAGATAGAATCAAAGAACTGGATCTGGAGAGCTTCTCCAATGAGTGACTAAGGAGAGAATGTGACAGCTGCCTACCTGTATCTGAATGGGGTAAACACAAGGCAGGGAGAAGAATTGTTTTTGGTGAGAGCTACAGGATTAGACTGTAGAACAATCTCCAAGGCAGCAGGGGAAGCTTCATCGCTTGCTGGAGGATTCTCAGCTATTTGAAGTATTTAAATCATGATTTGGGGCCTTCAACAGCTGAGTCAAGGGAGAGAATTATTCCAGGAGTGGGTGGGTCAGCTTTGTGGCCCGTATCATGCGAGAGGTCAGACTAGATGATCATAATGGTCCCTTCTGACCTTAGAGTCTATGAGTCTATGAATCATTTGCAACATTTAATACTTGGCTGCAGAAAGTAACTGAGTATCTGCTGTAGGGAACAATCCGCTTATTAATAATATTTTATTTATTTATCAATTATCTTTACTATGGTAGAGCCTAAAGACCAACAAATAACAGGGCCTCATCATGTTAGGGGCTGCACAGACACAAAGTAGTACACATTCCCTGCCCTGAAGAGCTTCCAGACTAAATGGACAAGGTGGGGGAAGAGGCAGCACATACAAGTAGAGTGAACAATGTGGTGCCAGTCTACAGTGGGGAATAGAAGGGCTAGTGGCTGAATCCAAAGCTCATTGAAAGCAATGGAAAGACTCTAATTGATATCAATGGGCTATAATCAGGCCTCAGAGATCACTTAATTGGTCCTTTCATCTCTAGTTTCTATTTATAATATACACACAAACCTACACCCAGACATCTAAATACGCAGATCCACACACTAGCACTTGCAGACACTCATACTGACAATAGGGTTGCCAGGCGTCCAGTTTTCGAGCAGAACGCCCGGTCAAAAAGGGACACTGGTGGCTTCAGTCAGCACCGCTGACCGGGCCGTTAAAAGTCCGGTCGGTGGTGCAGTGGAGCTAAGGCAGGCTCCCTGCCTACCCTGGCTCCGCACAGCTCCTGGAAGTGGCCGGCATGTCCCTGTGGCTTCTAGGCACAGGGGTGGCCAGAAAAGCTCTGCACACTGCCCCTGCCCTGAGCACTGGCTCTGCAGCTCCCATTGGCCGGTCAATAGGAGCTGTGAAGGTGGCGCCTGCGGGCGCGGGCAGCGCACACTGCGCAGAGCCGCCTGGCCATGCCTCCACCTATGGACTGGACATGCTGGCCACTTTTGGGAGCAGCGCGGAGCCAGGGCAGGCAGGGGCCTGCCTTAACCCCGCTGTGTCACCAACTGGGAGCTGCCTGAGGTAAGCACCACCCGGATGGAACACGCACCCCAAACCTCCTGCCCCAGGTCAGAACCCCCTCCCGCACCCAAATTCCCTCCCAGAGCCTGCACCCCCTCCCACACCCCAACCTCCTGCCCCAGGCCAGAGTCCCCTCCTGCACTCCAAAGCCCCCGGCTCCAGACCACAGCCCCCTCCTACATCCCAAACTCCTCATCACCAGCCCCATCCCAGAGCCCCCAGCCCTGAGCCCACTCCCGCATTCCAAATCCCTTGGCCCCAGCCTGGAGCCTCCTCCTGCACCCCAAACGCCTCATCACCAGCCCCACCCCAGAGCCCATACCCCCAGCCAGAGCCTGCACTCATAACCCCTCATTTCTGACCCCACCCTGGAGCCCACATCCCCAGCTGGAGCCCTCACCCCATCCCGCATCCCAACCCTCTGCCCCAGCCCATTGAAAGTGAGTGAGGGTGGGGGAGAGTGAGCGATGGAGGGAGGTGGGCTGGAGTGAATGGGGTGCGGGGCCTCAGAGAGAGGGCAGGGGTAGGGCCTTGGGGAAGGGGCGGGGCAAGGGTGTTCAGTTTTGTGCTATTAGAAAGTTGGCAACCCTAACTGACAAGCATCCAGGATGCAGGTGCCCAGATCCAGACACACACACATTCCTGGACATGTGGATAAACACCCAGTAAGGCCTTCCTTACTCACCACTATAGATCATGTCGAAGTCTTTGTTGTTCACCAGATCAGCCCCCATGTAGAGGGCACCACATTCTAGCCAGACAATGAAAAAACTATTAATCTTCTGCAATTTTCTCCATTCTCTGAAGTTTATTTTCTTTCCCAAGCAGATAAGCCAGCCAGACACCCTGTGGGTAACTACACAAACTGCCAATGATCTTAGATGGAGAGCTGGATGCTCAGGAATTTGTGGTCAGCTTCTGCTCAAAGGGGATGATATTTTCACTAGTTTAGAGAGAAGTGGCAGTAGGAGAGAGAGAATGAGGGCTGTAATTTTCGCCCTTGCATTTTTGTATTATCCACAGCAGTCATACTTTCAGGCCAGGAAACCAGGACCCCAGGATCCTAGGGTTAACGTCTGCTTCTAGTTTTACTCACGAAAGCTCATGCCCAAATAAATCTGTTAGTCTTTAAGGTGCCACCAGACCCCTTGTTGTTTTTGTCGAGCTTTGATGTATGCAGTGTAGTTGTAGCGGCATTGGTCCCATATGACAAGGGTCTCTGACCCTAAGGGCTTACCCAGTCTCAACTACACAATGCTCAAGTGCTCTGCTCATCTCTTTGTATCCTGTTCTTCCAGCGCCACCTGGAAAGATGAAGAACAGGAGTACTTGTGGCACCTTAGAGACTAACAAATTTATTAATTTGTTAGTCTCTAAGGTGCCACAAGTACTCCTGTTCTTTTTGCGGATACAGACTAACACGGCTGTTACTCTGAAACCTGGAAAGATGCTACTCAGAGGCAAGGCATGTACACAGAACCAGTAGGGGGAGAAATGAATAGGGAGGTCAAATGTGGATGCCAGCAAAGACTTGAGCCAGGATCTTGGTCAGAGAGAGAATCTATGGGGAAGGGATGCATTACCTCTTTGTGCACCCCAAGGCCTAGGAATGAGGAGGGTCTTATGTTATCCCCTTCACATTCCCCTAACCTGTGCGTCCACCAAACTCTACTAGAGCTCTGAGACACACTGTGGCATTCGCACACCAGGTAGTGACAGATGCCGAAGCAGACTTAGTGCAAATTGCTGGTTTGCCTTTGTACACTAGGGCTGCATCAGTGCTGCTATACTGATGGCTGGAGTCAGGGGAAATCCCCGTTTAGAAAAAGCCTAATGACTGAAGCTTGCTTGTCCCTGTTGACTTACATGATTGAAGAAAGGAATTAGCTTAGTGGGAAGGTTTGTCGCCATGGACCCATAATCCTCCATTTCCAGGTGTTTAAAGATCTGATGGAGGGTTTTGGCAGATTCCTTGGTAATACTGTCTGCCTCAGGTATGCCCCCTCCCCAAAGGATCGGCAGCAGGGGCTCCAGTACTTCATCCTGCACGAAGAAATCAGCTCATTTTAAAATGTCATTGATTTAGTAACTCCCCTACACTGTGCCTCGGATGCCCCAGTCCTTCCCATTGCAAGCCTCAGAGGGCAGCTCCTTCAGCAGTGATGCTCCCCTCCAGTGGGTGCTGTAACTAGTGCCCGAGCCCTCTTACACTGAGGATTTGCATAGCGGGGCAGGACTACAACATCCTCTCTGAGAGGATGTCCAGGCTGCCTTGTTTTACAAACATCAGGGCTCAGTCTGAGTGACAGACACTGCGAGGAAAAAATCCATATCAATTAAAGGTCCAAAAAACCCAGAAAACTTCCTTTCTTGCTCCACTATCAGGGTGGAAACACTAATCAAGTCCCCTTCTCCTTCACTGTAAGATTCCCACTGCATGAGGTACTGTTGGCCTATGCTGAGCGTCAGATCCTGGATTTGCTGGACCAGTCTGGTAAGGCAAACTGTGTTATAATCTTTCTTTCTGTGCCACGCCTGGCAGATTAGGAAGCTTGGAGATCAGACTAAGGGATGGGTGAGAAATCATCTGACTCACCTCTCTAGTTATTAGTGGTTTTCATTTATATTCCAGTAGCATCTAGAGTTTCCAACCAATATCAGTGCCCCATTGTGCTGGGCACTGTATGAACACCTTGTGAGAGGCCATCTGCCCCAAAGAGCTTACAATCTGAATGGATGAGACTGAAAAATGGTGGGAGCCAGGCAGTATTATCCTCACTTTATAGCTGGGCAAGTGAGGCACCGGAGATGCAATGACTTGCTCAGCATCATATAGGGAAGCCGGTGACATCGCTGACTCCAGAGCTCATTGATTCCAGTTCATTCACCCCAAGACCAATCTATGACTCACTCAGCCAACCCTCTCCCCACCCCGCCCCTGCAAATTGACTTAAAAATCATGGGATTTTCTGGAGTAATCTCATGATTTGGGGGGGGGCAAAGGCGGGGGGATCTGACTTGTGATTTTTGAATGCATGGAATTGTCAGATGTGGGTTTGAGTCTTGCCACTAACACCATGGGAGCAGAGAGACACAGACAACACATGCAGTGAATGAGAGAAACCCTGCCTCCCCTAAACCCCCTCATACAACATGGCCTGGTGTTCTCTAATGGCTGGAGGATCAAGAGCTCTATGAATCCCTCACGCCACAGTAGCAGGTTTTAAGGGAATGGCCTGAGAATGGGAGCAAGGATCTTCTTCTATACCAGAACACATCCTTGTGGGTAAAAGCCACAACTGCCTGGATAAAGGGTAATAACCTTCTCAAACGCTTGGCGCTTAGTTTAGAAGCTCCTTAATTTGACACTATGGACCAGAGAGGGTGACGAATGGCTGGTCAAAGCCAGCATTTGATGTAGACTCCCGTTTATCCAGAAGGGGTGGAGCTCTCCTGATTTAGCCAGAGGGAGGATGAAAGGCAGACTAACAGGAGTCACTGAAGGGCGGTGGAATAAGACGTTTCCAGTTATAGACGGCACTGCCGGTTGTAATTGCTCTTGAGCAGCTGAAGAAAGCAAATCAGCGCCAGAGCTTCCTGTAGCTGCTGAGTAATTTCATAATTATTTTTAAAAAAACGACTTCTTTCGAACGGCTGTGCTATAAAAATCTCTTCCTTTTTTTTTTTCCCCAGAACAAAAAGAGCTTGGGGCTAATAGGCAGCCCAGGGAAGGGTGGGGAAGACAGGCTGCTGCTGTTGAAGCTGGTCTAGATACCTGGAGTCAGGCCTGCTTTTTGGAGACCATTGGAGGGTCAGCAGCTGCACAAAGATGACTAAGAAGAGGAGTCGGAGAGGGAGGACTAATAAAGTCTGGAATAAAAGCCTAGATAATACTTTAGATTTCTATTACGATTCAATTTGTGAATGGCTTATAAAGGGCTAATACATGATTAGTCAATGCTGCTAGCATGTTGCAGCCATGAGCACTATGTCATGGGTGGAAAGTGTTGGAGATTGTTCTAAGCAATGGGTATTAGGGCTGGTTAAAAATTTGGAATGAACTATTTTACTATCAAAAATGAGATTCTTCTCAAAATGAACATTCTCTATGGAGCAAGATCAGTTTCAGCAGAATTTTCTGTCAGGAAAACTGAAACTGAACATTTTGTTTTGCATTTGAGCTGTGGTGATTCCTCATGGGAGTTGTTGTTCAGAGACCCTTATAGAATATCAGGTTGGAAGGGACCTCAGGAGGTCATCTAATCCAACCCCCTGCTCAAAGCAGGACCAATCCCCAGACCCTTAAGTGGCCCCCTCAAGGGCTGAGCTCACAACCCTGGGTTTAGTAGACCAATGCTCAAACCACTGAGCTAGCTCTCCCTCATCTCTGCTGCCCTTCTCCTGTATGGACTGGTCTTCCTGGCTGGACTACATCTCCCATGAAGTGCTGTGGATTCCCCATGCGGCTGAGCAGTTGTGGAGCATTATGAGAGTCCCATAATGTTTGCTAGGCTTCTCAGTGGCTTCTATTGCAGTAGGACCTGAGCACTTTGCAAACAACGTGCCAACCTGGGAGTTAGGAGAGAGAGCAAGCAATAAACATCTGCAGACAATGTGCTGGACACTGGAATGAACAATATGCTTCCCCACCACCCCAAAATTCCCATCCCTTGTCAGAGAGGCGTTTCCAATTGCACAACGGACTTCTTTCCTCAATTAATTCAGTAAAAAAGCATTCTAGAGCTGGATTGATTGCACACGGAACAAATGTAATTATCTTGTGCATTGCCCCAGGCTGCAAATGTTCCCTCTCATGGGCTATTGAAGTTCACAGATATTTCAGGTGAGCAAGAATGTGTGAGACAGATCAAATGAAGGGCTAAATGATCTGGATAAATTAAGGGCTAAATTCAGGTTCTTGCAGCCAGAGAGGGGTGTGTTGGGAACAGTGCAGCTGTTAAGGGAAGGAGTTAAACCTGAGTAAAGCAGTGGCAGGTCTAGTGGGGCCAGCAGGGAGTTCTAGTGGGGGTGCCTTTCCCCATTGCTGGCTCTGTGTACTAACAGGTGTATAGTGGGGTTTATGGCCATGGACTCACCTATCAGCCCAGGGCCTCTACTGTGTTATTGCTGCAATAGCTGTCTGCCTGTTAGGACAGTTAACAGCAGCCTGCTATGCTTGGGGTAAGGGTGAACAAAGTCTCCCCTGGGGGTGGGGAAAGGGGCTCATTGCATCTCACATGGGTAATCAAAATTAAACCCAAGTCTAAGAAATGTTCTCAATAAGAGAGGTTCGTCTGGCTCTCCTACTTGTTACAGGAGGTAGGTGTTGCCCAGTGGAGCTGTTACACACAGCCTTCCAAATGTTTGTTCTGGGTGTGAGAGTGGCAGAATGACTTGTGGTGTTCACAGCGTTATGGTTTCACGAGGCTGTGGGCAGAGGGGTTGTGTCAGCAGCCGGGAGGGTTTACTGGTTACCATGGGCTCTGATTACCGTCGGTGCTGGATGCGGGGTTGCCCCTGGGGCCAGGCACTGGTGTCGGACTGAGATCTGTGCGGGAAGGGATTGCCCTGCAGTCTGTATGCCCATATCTGTGTGCGTTTGTTATCTAACTAGAGAGAGCTTCTGTAGGCTGAGTGTGTTGCACATACCAGTGGGTCCCTGCATACCTCCATTCCCCTCATGAACTCCTATATGCCAACCTCCCACCCCTACTATTTCATGGATCCCCTGCAGCTCCCCCATCCACTACCTTATTCAGAGGCCCTGTGTCCCCCCTTTCCCTCTCTCCCTTCTCCCTCCCATCCCCATGACTGTCCCCCCCCCCCCATTCTCCCCTCTGCCATATGCTGGGGCTCTGAATGACCCGCTCCCCACTACTACTGGCTCCCCTTTCTATCCCCATGCCAAGGGCTCTGTGTGCAATGTCATTCTCCCATCCTCTTCTTGGCCCCCATTCAATCCTTCCCACCATGATAGCAGCTCTGTGTAGCTCCCCTGGCCCCTTTTTCCCTCTGCCACAAGGCAGGAGTTCTGCATGTCCTCCATCATGTCCCCTTCCCCCTATACCTTTGTCCTTCATTTTCCCTCTATGCAAGGGGCTTTGTGTGTTTTCCTCCTTCCCCCACATACCAGGTTTCCCCATCCTCACGGCTCTGTGTGTGCCCCCATCAAAGGCTATGCCTACAGCCCTGTACTCACGCCACCAGGCAGGGTATGGTGCTGAACTCAAGGAGTTTACCTCACAGTAAAACGAACAAGCCTTGCTTTCACTGTTTTTACCTCAGGCTAGCTCACATGTCTTAGTTACCCCAAGACAACGAAATGCAGCTTTTTTTTTAGCAGCCAGGACAAGCCATTGTAGCAACAGAGAGCTTGTCAGCTCTACAGTGCCCAGCTACTCTCAGCGAATCTCTGGGTCCATGGCTTGTTTCCCTGCCAACTGAAAGTCCCGGAGATGCTGCTGCATCCTGTTGCTGTATCGGGAAGTCCCCAAATTAATCACCCAGGGGACCCATGTCTGGGGAGTCCAAATAGCCTGTGCTCATAGCTGTACCGAAAACAGTGGGATTACTCTGAACTTACACTCTTCCTAGTGAGAGGAGGATCAGGCCCCAGTAAGTGCATGCGGTGAAATTGTGCATTCCCCCCAATCAAGGCCAGTGGGAGTTTTGTCTGAGTAAAGCATGAGTACGTTCTGCAGGAGAGAGCCTCTAGGTTGTTGTGCAGGTAGTTGACAGCTGAACTCTGCAGTGTGAACGCAGATACATTGTCTGGCAGGCTAATTGCCAATATTAGTAATAGCTGGTTTGGGGCTAGTCTCAGCACAAGCCCTCTTGATCTTGGGACATCTAGACATACAAGAGGCAACATGGTCCAGTGGAAAGGGTACTGGAGTGGGTCTCTGCTGATGAGCTGATGTGTGAACTTGGCTAGGGCGCTTATTTCTCCCTCCCACCTCATGTCTGTCTTGTCAGTTTAGGTTGTAAGCTCTTTGGGACAGGGACTGTCTCTTATTATCTGTGTGTGTATGTTCAAACTAGCATAATAGAGCCCCAACCAACATCAGGGCACCAAGCGCTACTGAAATACAAATAATAAACAATAATAATTTGATCTCACTCTAGTTACAAATAGTCCAGTGTTAAATTCTCTGAACAGGTTTATCCTAACACCACTTTGTCTTTTGTTTCTCCTCCCTCCTTCATACATCTTTGTCTTTGCAAATGGCCTATAACCTAGGGCTGAGACAACTTACAGGGGTAGTCAAATTGCTGAAGTGTCAGCAGGAGTATTTGAACTGGGTATCAGCTGCTAAGTTGTTTTTTCCATTTACATTATTGTGAAAAACATCAAAGTCAGATGCAAGTCCAAGAGTTTGCTTGGTAGACTGTGGGTGTATTTTTTTTCCCCCCAGACTCATGAGGGCTTTTGATACTTACATCACACAGCGTGTCAGCCTGCATGGATCATCTTGCTTCGGAAAGCCATAGTGGGTGACCGTGTTTATGTGATACGCACACACTGCATTTCCCTAATGCTAGAGGCAATGCTGCCACCTCTTGGAACTGAAAGTGGGGAAATAATCAGAAAATATGTACAGCATTTTGGTGCAGTGGATATAGTCAGTGTAAAAGAGCATGGTTCCGACACATCTATTTTAACCCCATATGGTTGTGTACTAGGAACAGAGTCACTGAAATGATGAATGAACAAGATGAATTAGGTCTCATTTAGACTATATAACTCAACCAGTGTAGAACAATTCCAGTGGCTTTTTTTCTAATCCAATTTTAAAATGACTCAATCAATGTGGCTTCCTCCGATACCTTGGCAGAGACTATACCACAGTGCAATAGATCTCACTCTTATAAGGTTTTTCCTTGCTCTAAAATGCAGTTAAATAGCTGGAAATATTGAAGTGTGTGGTCTAGAAAATTGTGTGTAAAAGCCTTAGCTGTTTTAAAAGAAGTTTAGTGACTGACCTCCTATCTTTACAAATAGCACTGCTAGTTTATTCTCCTCTATTCTGGTTCTTATATAGTACTCATCACCATGGCATCCGAGTGCCTTTCATTAGTGCATTAAGCAACATGACTAACATCTGTCATGTGTTTGTTCTCTCATTTCCTCTCCAGTGGGAGAAGTATGTGCAGGGGGGTGATTTCTCTTAGAATTATTTATATAATTATAAACACACACACACACACACACACTGCTATATGCTTATGTTCAAGAAGGCAAGATCAAAGAAATGTGCCTTTAGCTTAGAGTGGAAGATGGTGAGATTTGGGATTTCATTCCACAGTCTGGACAGGCCCCCAAATAAAGCTCTATCATAAATGAGCAAAGCTTATTGTAGCAAACTCTTATTGCTGAAAGTTCCATTGTGCCAACGCAAAGTTGTTGACCGTGCTCTTCATCCTAGAGCTTGAGGTGATCTTTCAGACATGCTGAGTGTAGGCCATTAAGGGCCTTGAAGATAAGGACTGAGACCTTAAACTGGATTCGATATTATATGGGAAGCAGTTGTAGGGAACGAAGAACAGGTTTGGTGTGTTTTCAGTAGCCAGTGTTGCTGAGGTGGTGCAGTGTTATGTACCAGTCAGAGTTTCTAAGTGCTGAAGGCTTCATGCCGAGTTATACTACATTGCTGTAGTTCAGCCAAGAAGTGATGAAGGTCTGAATAAATGAGGCCAAATCATCGTTCGCCAAGATGGGACAGAGTCTCCTAGCCAACCAGAAATGATAGCAGCATCCACACATAATGCTTTCTGGGGCCTAGTGTTAGTGAGGAATCCAAGAGCATTCTTAAACTATGGACTGAAGTGATCAGTTGTAGATATTGGCCTTCAACCAAAGGAGACTGCACCATGGGGGCAAACTCTTCAAAATGCTTTCCTCTGCCCACTTTCTAGAACTGATTATCTAGGGTCGGTTTCTTCAGTTTTGGTCAGACTACTGCATGTTTTGAAGGAGGAAGGGAAGATTGTTTCTCTCAATGAGGCTTTGGCTGTTTTGGTCATGAGTCGCACCAGTTGCTCATCACTCTCTCACAAGTTGGAAGGAACATGGTTGGATTCACAGGTTTTGGGTGAGCATTCCCTTAGGATGTCTATAAGTTCTTGATGAGAGAATATACTGAACTTTGATAATGCAGGCGAGCTTCTGATTGGTGGGTGCAGGTGGGGCAGATCCACGCTGTTGGAAAGCCTTCCTGAACATGTGTGATGTTTTCAGTGAAGTAGGATGATAGTTCTTTGAATGGCTTGGTACTCAGTTCTGAGGCAGGCTGTAGACGCTCAAGATTGAGGAAGCAGTTTACCACCCTAGTTAGCTCCTAAAACCAGTGAGGCCATTTACTTTGAGAAGGTTTCAGATTTCGAAGGATGTATCCAAAGAGTACGTCTGTCCTGACTGTGTCGTTTTAATCAGAATATACAGCCTGGCCCATCAGAGTTCACAGTATGGCTCATTAAATCTCTCCAGTAACATAGATGCTGTACATATATGCATGTGTTTGTATGTGCATGATTAAGCCCCCACTGGCTCTGATTTTAGGGAAATAGAGATCTTTCTGTCTACTGTTCAGGAGCACACGGCTGATCATAGCCACAGAAGGTTTTCTTCAGTACCATGCCCTGAACCCCCCTCAAAAGTGGAAGAGAATAGGAATTGAGGGTAGGGCGTAGACAGAACTCATTCTTGATAAATTAGAGCCATCCTGACCATCCTCCTATTTCTCCCACGTAAGGAGTGGGAGAGAAAGGGAATGGTACCTTGGAGATGCCATGGCAGTAGAACAGAATCTGCGACACTATGGCTTCCACATGGAACAGTCTTAGTTCTCAATGTTATGTGTCCATGGCACAGTACTGGGGTGATGCCGACTCTCCTCTTTTGAGTGAGTCTCACATCCTACGAAACAAGGAAAGCAGAATCAATCTTCTTAGCAATGGCCAGCAGAGCAGATAGCTGTACCTCAGTCCGGCAGGATGCTGCCCAAGTCTACAGGCCAGCCTCCTTGGTGCTGGGCTTTGTCTCTGTGATATTCACCTGGGTCTTTCTCTTCTGTGGCACATTGTGACTCCAGGTGGAACTGGCCCCAGAATGCACTATGACTAAAATCATCATGTGTGTTAAATAAAGCCCAGAATTGTCATTGAAACTCAAGGTAAGGATGGGGGAACCTGCTGATGGCACACCTAGTTGGGAACTCTGCTTAATTTTATGTGTTCGAGCTAGACAGGGAGAGGATGGAATCTGATTCACACCTAGATAAGGTAAGAGGGGAAGCAGGAAGAGTTGCACTGGCCGTTGGAGAGACTGGATCAAATGGTAAGTCTTCGCGGCTCCAGAGAACAGGAGCTTCTCAGCTTGTGCATTACACTCAAACAGCTTAAGGCTGAAAATATACATGGTTCTGTGCTTCTTCAGCACCCCCAGGATCTCAGACAGTTAGCAGGAAACAGGCTGAGATCCATACAAGACTTGCACTGGCGTGCATGACTATTGCTCTTCTCCTTAGCAACTGTTCCTTTCTTCGCCTTCTTTTTTTTTTTCCAGGCTGAGCTGATGTTTTATTTTCTCCAACAAGGCTGGAGATGCCCCCCTGTGTCTGCAGCTGGTGTGCTCATCTGCATCATCTTCATTCTGTGGTCTCTTGGGACACGGTGAGATGGAGGCTTAGCCCCTCTTATCCTTTCCATTAGTCATCAATCCAGGCTTAAAGGGCTGCTTCTCTGCCAGGCTGGCGAGGAATGGATGCTGGGTGTACTACTTCTTCCCTGTATCACTGGGTGGAGATGTGGCCAGATGCACCTTCATCAGCTCTGGGGAGCCCTGTTGTGGAGACGTTCTCCGACTGCTCTTTTTCTGGACATCGTGCTACTGTCCATCCTTTGCCTGTGTACATAGACAGATGAGCATCCTGCATTTTATCCTCAGCATCTGGTTTAGGAGAGACCCATTTTTTTTCTTCTTAGGAAGCTTATTCTGCAGTAACAAAGACATCCTACAACTCAGCTGGGAGCAGCTGTCAGTTCTGCACCACTGATGACATCTTGTTATTAAAGGGAAGTCCTCCCATCCTGCAGTTGGGCCATGCATTTTAATGATTCCTTGGTTAATACATTGAGAAATCCCCTCTGACTTTACTGCTTTTCTGTTTAATTGCAATGTATTTAACATGCCATATGGGGTTAGCCAAAGCCTTTCCTTTTGTAATTCTCTTTAAATGCCAAACTACTGTTAAGGTACAATAAGTGGCAATGGCCATCAGTTACACAAGGGTTAGAGGAAGGAATGTATAATATGTGCCTCGACTAGAAAGCGCCCAAACTTTGCCCAGCTAAGGGCTGCATAGGCCAGCTCTGAGGAGCTTGGAGCCCACACCTGATTAGTGTTAAATGGAGCCGAATGTAAGGCCCTAGAGAGGAGCAGAACACTGCTTGATTTGGAGGAATGTCAATTGGAGGCTACAGCTCCTCACACTCAAAGCCTCAGGATTAAAGTGGAGCATTTCATGGTTGGATCTGTAATCTCAACTGGTTGTACCTGAATGTTAAAACTCAGGATGACTGCTGGCTGCGCAATCTGTATTATATGCCTATAATACAAGTAATGTTGTAAGTATTATTCTTGTAACAGCTGCAGGCTCCAGTTAGATCAGAGCCTCATTTTAATAGACCGTACACAAACACATTGTGAGAAACAATCCTGGTCCACTGCTTTTAACCCAGCAGATGATCCTTCCTTCTTAAGGAAGCACATAAGAGGCCGCAAATGTGGGTAAAAGTCCAATAAGGCTGTATAACTTGTGACACTTACTCCTTCATTACACAAGGTGGGAGGCATCTGCGTGTATACATTTATATTTGTATCTGTCTGTCTAGCTGCTATGTGTGTTTAGACACAGACATGCACACGGACAAAGTAAATAGGAAAACAAATTCACAAAGCGCAGAAGCTTACCACACTTATTCAAACAAACGTTATTAAAGCAAACCGGTTCTGCCTCACTGATGGATGTGGTATTCTAATCTGACTGGTTTAATCAAACGCTTGTTGCCTTCATGTCCAGACAGAGTCTGGTTCATCTCTTGGTGTCAGCTGGCTTTGTCATGCAGTCTTATGCTGGGAAACTGCTGCAATGGAATATCAAGAAAGGCCATTTCTTGTTTAAATGATACCAACAAAATGAGCTGAGGGAATGAATGGATTTTCCAGGCAAATGGCCAAATGGATGTGGCAGCAAGTTTTTCAGTTCAAGATTTAGTAGACCAGCATTTGCATGTGAATTTGGCACTGAAATATCCCTATAAATACACTCAGCTGTCTGCCCTGTAGATGGAGCGTGAATGTGTACAAATGCATAACATTCTTCTCTTGATATTTGGGCAAAGTGCTGGGAACGTGGCTAGGACATCAGTCATTCCAGATCTACCATCATGCAGAGCCTGCCTGTTGATGGGTTAATGGACTTTCAGTTTTATGATGTGTTATTTTGGGGAGCCCAAATAGCTGATAGATGTACCCAGTCAATAAATCCCAGAACTGATGGGATACTTGCTAAGCTATAATGTTAATTTGCTGCTGCTGCAACATATATGTATGAAAACTAACAAATTTGGGGAGTCAGATCCTGATCTCAGTTATGCCAGAATCTCACAGTCCAATGCCTTAACCACAAGAACCATTCTGTAAGTTTGTCACTCTTCATCAACAAAATACATTTAAAAAAAGAAGAGGTGGGCTATTAGACAACAAAATATCCCTCTGGACTTGGGAAACCCTTATCTTTAAGGATATCCTGATAATAATCTCATCTTTACTATGTAAGATGGGTTGCCCAAGGTGAGAACAAAAGAAGTGAGACCTGTTGCAAATCTACAGCTACCCAATTAGTCTACCAGTCAGACTTAAAAAGGGGTTTTATTAATGAGTTTGCATTGAACATTTTCGAGCTGATGGATTACCCTATCACCTGTTAGACACATATCTGGTGGTCATCTCCAGGGTGGATACAGATGCTGGAAGTGGTGCAGTTTGATTGTATCACATAATGTTTAAAGTTATCAGGAATCCAATTTGAAAAAAAATCATAACCCTCCCCCCCGCAAAGGGCCATAACTCAAAGAAATGTAGTCTAATTTTGACCAAAATTGGCAGAAAGCTTCTGAATACAATTGATAATACAACTCGTACTCAAAATAGTGCTGTTTGGATAATATGTAGCCCCAGGTGATATATCTTACACATTTTCCCATATTTTTTTGCCTTCAGTTAAAGCAAAAGTCTGTAGTCACAAGACAGTATGAGTTTGTACTCTGAATGCATCAAAATATTTGTCATTATTTGTAGAATGGACTGATTTGAGAAGTTTTTCTGTCTGCTATTTTTATGAAGTTATGTAGATAATAAGACTCCTAACTATAAAATGTTTTCGATGTTTAAAATGCTCTGACAGGCTTCATGAACAGCGCCCAATCACTCCACCAGCTCATAATCGCTCACGTTACCCAAGGAAAACACTGTTCAGTACATTTCTGTTCTGAGAAAACTATGTAACATAGTTCTCCCAGGTACTGATGGACTACAGAGCACCAAAGAGAGGTGATAAAATATCTGTGGATCCTGAGACATTTGCGAGATGATTCTACTTGACTTCAAGTGGGGGGGCGGGAGACAATTCGCGTCCCGGCGTGGGGCCCCGCACTTGCTAAAGCTGGCCCTGTGTGCAACAAGGAGATGACAATGCCACAGGGAAGATATGGTGTGCTCTGATGCATGCAACTGTGACAGCAATGAGTGTAGCAACAAAGGCCTTGTCTTCACTTACCGGGGGTCCGGCGGCACGCAATCGATGTTCTGGGATCGATTTATCGCGTCTGGTTAAGACGCGATAAATCGATCCCGGATCGATCCCGGAAGTGCTCACAGTCGGCGCCGGTACTCCAGCTCGCCGAGAGGAGTACGCGGCATCGACTGGGGGAGACTTCCTGCCGCGTCTGGACCGCGGTAAGTTCGGACTAAGGTACTTCGAATTCAGCTACGTTATTAACGTAGCTGAATTTGCGTACCTTAGTCCGAAGTGGGGACTTAGTGGGGACCAGGCCAAAGTATTGAACACATCAGACACAGATTCTGAGGGGGAGTAGAGAGATTTCAACTATCTTCAAATTACTGTGACTATTTTTGTAAGTAAACCTACCTTGAAGAGGTGTTGTGTTAGCCATTCAGTAAGGGTTACATAAGCATACATGGTTATATTTTGTTATTAACACAATATATTCATACAAGACATTCTACAGCTCTCCTGCTAAGAATCACTACTGTTATATAAGTAGTGTACATGTATTGTCATTGTATTCATTGATAATAAGATGATGATTACAGTTGTACCTTGCATGCTTTAGACATATGTCTCTGGCTGATCAGTTAATATCAAAAATATGTTTTATAATTAGGGGGTGGGGGTCTTATTATCTGCATAACTTCATAAAAATAGACAGAAAAACTTTTCTCAAATCAAACTTATTCTACAAATGACAGCTATTTTGATGTATTACAGGGTACAAACAAACTCACGTTGTCTTTAACTGAAGGCAAAAAAGTATGCGAAAATGCATAAAATATATTGCCTGCATCTAAATGTTTCCCAAACTTTCCAAAGCAGTACTATGTCGAGTACATAGTTGTATTACCAATTGTATTTAGAAGCTTTCTGCTAATTTTGGTGAAAGTTAGACTGTTTTTTTGAGTGATGGCCCTTTTCGTGATTTTATGATTTTTTTGGTTTGGACGCCAGATGCAATTTTTCTATATTATGTCATATTTATATGGTATCACTTCCAGCATCTACATCCACCTTGGTGATGACCACCAGATATGTGCCCAACGTGTGGTAGCAATGACATTTTTCTAGCTAACAGGATACCCCTTAGTCCCCAAAATGGGTCCCAGCTGGTAGACTAAATGCTCTATAGAGCAGAGGATCTGGGGTCGTGGAACATGTTGTCTCTTGTCAGTTGCCGTATACTTGCAATAAAACTTCACAAGATTAGATACAGCAAAGAGGGTTTGAAAACATAACTGATTCTGCAGTAATGGGCATTAATGGTGACAGGCCAATTCCTGTTTGACTGATGCTGTTCGATCAGTTAGGAAAATACAGCATTTGTCTTAAATGCTTGGGATAACTGAGTCCCTGAAGAGTGCATTGCAGCCCAGGTATTACCAAACAGCTCTGTGCAATGTCAGTGGTAATTTCTGCATGTGTCTGCAGGGAATTCTTGGCATCCCTTTCTCCCTCATAATAGTAAGAGCCATTCTCATCTAATGCCTTCCCATCTCCATTCCCAGTAAAGTTCTAGAAAGAGGCAGATTTTCTCCCCAAAGGGTCTTCTGTGATTCCCACTGTTCTCGGCATGTTTCTCCATTTTCCCTTTTTCATCCACCACCCTGCTCTCTAATCCCTTACATTGTCATCACCATTCTTTCTATCCTTTGGCTAAAGGGGCATAAAAACTTACAGTACTGCTGGAATTCCAGAGAAATTAGAGTAGTGCCAAAAATATCACCTAAATATTTTGGTTTGGATTTAATGTGTGATAGTTTTGTATGTATATATGACAACGTTTGGCTATGAGTATCAACAAGGCAAGGTAATTTTGAACTGAATTAACATTCTTTGATGATGAAGTAACTTCAGAATTGTTTGGATGAACTATCAAGAGCTGTCTCCTAATTCCATTGGCGTATAAAACTAATCTGAAGTAAATCAGGATCTATATTTAAGGATCCATAGTTCCATGTTGATTTAAAAAAAAAAATCACATTCCCAGGCCAGGATAGAATTAGGATGAAAGGTTGCCTTTATAACAAGAATGTGATAAGACCTTGAATTAATTGAACTGATTAATTACACTGGTCTACAATTTTTGAGAAGTCGTCTGCTTCAGAGATAAAATGTGCTATTTATTATGTATTTTGATGTGCTGAATTCAAATATGACAATTAAAACAACTGATTGGCTACTGTTTCTAAGATACTTAAGTTTTTACATTTTATGTCTATGTATATTGTGTAGATAGTAGAGTTTTAATCATAATTGTAAACCTAGATCTTTTCATGTGTTTATGGTTGCTTTACATGATAATATTTCACCTGTCCTGTTTATGTAACACTTTAAAAACAGCAAAAGGGTTATATAAATAAAATTTATTATGAAACAAAAGGCAAAAAACTATTATGTACATAGTTTAGTCCTATTCAGTGTCTACTCGGCGCTTCTTGGCTTGTCTCTTGTATTCATTAAATGGAGCATCTCTTGTCACTGTCCAGCAATAGTCTGCAAGCATTGATGGGCTCCATTTGCCCTGATAGCGTTTCTCCATTGTTGCAATGTCCGGGTGAAATCGCTCACCGTGCTCGTCGCTCACTGCTCCGCAGTTCGGTGGAAAAAAATCTAGAAGGGAGTGCAAAAAATGTATCTTTAGTGACATGTTGCAACCAAGGCTTTTGTATGCCTTGAGGAGGTTTTCCACCAACAACCTGTAGTTGTCTGCCTTGTTGTAACCGAGAAAATGTATTGCCACTAACTGGAAGGCTTTCCATGCCGTCTTTTCCTTGCCACGCAGTGCATGGTCAAATGCATCATCTCGAAGAAGTTCACGAATCTGAGGATCAACAAAGACACCTTCCTTTATCTTAGCTTCACTTAACCTTGGAAATTTTCCACGGAGGTACTTGAAAGCTGCTTGTGTTTTGTCAATGGCCTTGACAAAGTTCTTCATCAGACCCAGCTTGATGTGTAAGGGTGGTAACAAAATCTTCCTTGATTCAACAAGTGGTGGATGCTGAACACTTTTCCTCCCAGGCTCCAATGACTGTCGGAGTGGCCAATCTTTCTTGATGTAGTGGGAATCTCTTGCACGACTATCCCATTCACAGAGAAAACAGCAGTACTTTGTGTATCCAGTCTGCAGACCAAGCAAGAGAGCAACAACCTTCAAATCGCCACAAAGCTGCCACTGATATTGGTCATACTTTATGCACCTCAAAAGTTGTTTCATGTTGTCATAGGTTTCCTTCATATGGACTGCATGACCAACTGGAATTGATGGCAAAACATTGTCATTATGCAGTAAAACAGTTTTAAGACTCGTCTTCGATGAATCAATGAACAGTCTCCACTCATCTGGATTGTGAATGATGTTGAGGGCTGCCATCACACCATCGATGTTGTTGCAGGCTACAAGATCACCTTCCATGAAGAAGAATGGGACAAGATCCTTTTGACGGTCACGGAACATGGAAACCCTAACATCACCTGCCAGGAGATTCCACTGCTGTAGTCTGGGGCCCAACAGCTCTGCCTTACTCTTGGGTAGTTCCAAATCCCTGATAAGGTCATTCAGTTCACCTTGTGTTATGAGGTGTGGTTCAGAGGAGGAGGATGGGAGAAAATGTAGGTCCTGTGACAGAAGTTTCATCCTCTTCCTCTTCCTCGTCTGACTCAAGTGAGAATGATTCTGGTGCATCAGGAACCAGCAGTCCTTCTCCGTGGGGTACTGGGCATATAGCTGATGGATGTTTTGGCTGTAGAGCAGTGTATCCCTTGAAAATTGTAATGTTCCATGTTGAGTTCACTTTTTGACATTGTGAACACTATCATGTGTCTTTATTTTGCTTTCTGTAACTTCTTAATGTCTCTAAAAACTATTTTATCTAAAAAAACCTCAGAATTTATAATATAATATGAGAGCTGTCACAGGACCCACATTTTCTCCCATCCTCCCCCTCTGAACCACACCTCATAACAGCTTTCAAGTACCTCCGTGGAAAATTTCCAAGGTTAAGTGAAGCTAAGATAAAGGAAGGTGTCTTTGTTGATCCTCAGATTCGTGAACTTCTTCGAGATGATGCATTTGACCATGCACTGCGTGGCAAGGAAAAGACGGCATGGAAAGCCTTCCAGTTAGTGGCAATACATTTTCTCGGTTACAACAAGGCAGACAACTACAGGTTGTTGGTGGAAAACCTCCTCAAGGCATACAAAAGCCTTGGTTGCAACATGTCACTAAAGATACATTTTTTGCACTCCCTTCTAGATTTTTTTCCACCGAACTGCGGAGCAGTGAGCGACGAGCACGGTGAGCGATTTCACCCGGACATTGCAACAATGGAGAAACGCTATCAGGGCAAATGGAGCCCATCAATGCTTGCAGACTATTGCTGGACAGTGACAAGAGATGCTCCATTTAATGAATACAAGAGACAAGCCAAGAAGCGCCGAGTAGACACTGAATAGGACTAAACTATGTACATAATAGTTTTTTGCCTTTTGTTTCATAATAAATTTTATTTATATAATCCTTTTGCTGATTTTTAAAGTGTTACATAAACAGGACAGGTGAAATATTATCATGTAAAGCAACCATAAACACATGAAAAGATCTAGGTTTACAATTATGATTAAAACTCTACTATCTACACAATATATATAGACATAAAATGTAAAAACTTAAGTATCTTAGAAACAGTGCTACCAAGCCAACTCTGCTCTAACCACTAGTTGGCACCTCGTTCCTACATCCAGATGTAAAATCAGGAGGGTTCCCAGGCCTGTGCGGGATCCAACCCACGGTGCTGCCTTTGAGTAAGTTGTGTGGTTTTCTGTTGTGTTTTATTTCCCCAAAGAGAATTAAAGGAGGGATTTGTCAGTGTTCCTGTAGCATCTGCCCCTGTTGGAAATGGTAGGGAGAACAAAAACTGACACTGGCAGCAAAACAAAATTTGGAGCTTCTAAATGCTCCATGTTACACCAGAGCTGGGCAGCTGAGCTGAGTGGGAGTGGAGGGGGAGGGAATGATAGGACAGAGAGACTAACATATTAATATCACAGAGAGAGCCTAATTCACTTCAGGGAAGATCAGACTTGCTGAAGCACTCCAGATTAAAATATACACATCATCAATGTTCCCTCTAATTTTTCCCACACATGTGCGCACTGAATTTTGTTATGTGCACCAATATGGAGGTGATGTGTGACACATAACAAAATTCATGTGGTGTAGGTGGGGCCTAGGGTGACCAGATAGCAAGGGTAAAAAATCGGGACAGGGGATGGTGTGTGTGTGTGTGGGTAATAGGCACCTATATAAGACAAAGCCCCAAATATCGGGACTGACCCTATAAAATCAGGACATCTGGTCACCCTAGTGGGGCCAAGGGGTTCGGAGTGTGGGAGGGGGCTCAGGGCTGGGACAGAGGGGTGGGGTGCAGGAGTGTGAGGGCTCTGGCTAGTGGTGCTGGCTCTGGGGTGGGGCCGGGACTGAGGGGCTCAGGGCTGGGGTAGAGGGTTGCAGGGGTGGGGGCTCCAAGCTAGGGGTGCAGCCTCTGGGATGGGTCTGGGGATGAGGAGTTTGGGGTGCAGGCTGCCCTGGGGCTATGGCGAGAAGAGATGACTCCCCTTAGCTCTCTCTCCTTAGCAGCAGCAGCACCTGATCTTGGGGGGGAGAAATGCTTCTCTCTGCTGCGACAGCTCCGGGGCCTCGGGATAGGTGCCCTGTCCCCTGGCCGTGGCAGGGAGGCCTGGGACTTGTGAGGAACAGACTGTGACCTTTCCTTACAGCCTAGAGCCGGCTGTTAGTGTGTCCCCGTGCCCACAGGGCGGGGTTCCTCGTTTCTATTTGTTCCTTACTGTTCTTACAGTTACTGTTTAATGAATCATATTTGATTTGAACTGAATGTAGTGACCAGTGGGTCAGGGAAGTGGCCAGTGTGGAGAGAGCACCCTGCAGTGGGGGAACTGTAGACCCTGTCCTAAGTGGCCACGATGAGACTGAGGGTTAAGCCACCTAGGAATTCTGGGGCCAGCCTTGTTCGGGTTACAAGGAGTCTGCCACACAGGAGAGTGGAAAGGGAGCCCTCAAGATCAGACTGGCCTCTGGGTAAAGGGATTGAGGACTCAGATCTTTTTGCTAGCTGATTCCACTGGGTTAGTGTAGACGCCAGGAAAGTTCCCCACAATAGTGGGACAATTCTGCTGCTTACAATAGGTTGTTTTTACTCAAACCCAAAAAGTTAACTGGGCCAAATTCCCCCCCATCAGCATCACTGATGTCAACAGGGGGGCTTGGGTGTAAATGAATGCAGGAAATGACCACTTGATTAAAGCATTTCTGGCCATCTGGGATTGGGGCAGTTATGGTACATCTACACTGCAACAAACAAAAAAACCCCACTGCAGTGAGTCTCAGAAGTTGGGTCAACTGACTTCGGCTTGTGCTACAAAGCCAAAAATATCAGTGTAGATGTTCCTACTTGGGCTGGAGCCTGGGGTCTGAAACCCAATGAGGGGAGAGAATTCCAGAGCCCGGGCATCAGCCTGAGCATGAATGTCTATACCACAATTTTATAGTCCTGCAGCCTGAGCCCTGAGAACTTGAGAGCTGACACAGGGCAGCCATGGGTGGTTCATTGCAGTGTAGACGTACCCATAGATTTGTCTTCTTCTCCAGGCTGTGTGCCAAGGCAAGAACAGATTCTTGCCCCCCACTCATAGGTTCTCAGCCCTGATCTAGCTAGGAGGTAGAGGGGACCTGCTATTGTCTTAGTTCCTTGCAAAGCTCTCCCACCCTCCTGCTTCTCAGTGTTTGATGCTGGGGATACTTTGAAGATTCCAGCTGTCTATTCCCTTTGCTCTGAGTCCCAGTTCTTCCATGTACTACACCCGGCTCACTGCACAAGTCTGCATGATTTTATCAGAGAGAACATTTTTCTGGACTTCCAGGTGTGATAACATTTATTTAATGTACCAACCCCCCCCCCCCGTTAATCATTTACTCGGACCATGCAGTTACAACATATGGATGTTGAATAGGGAATACAAGTGCTCCTTTATAGGGTTTTCTGTACGTGGAATACCTTGATACTTTTAGTGACTCACTCATTCAGCATTTTTCCAGCTCTGATAACATCTTGGGTTCAAAGCAACTCTATGCACACTTTTTTATTCTTAAACATATTTCTTATGCTTTCATGTGTAACATAATGTTACTGTATGTTACATTACTGACTACAAACCTATCCGCTTCTCTTGTTTCCACCCTCTGCTCCTGTTCTGCCGTCAGCCATTCCAGTTTGGCCTGTGATCTTATCAGGTTTCAAATGCTAAGCTGGGTGGGTCATTCTTGGTCAATGTTGGCATAGGAAACCTCCAAATAAAATCCAAGTTGCTACAGTACAGTAAGTGGTGCTGGCAATTTAGTCTCAGGGTGTTCTTCCTTTTGAGTCAGTGCTCAGTCAATGCCCTAATGTGGCTTTAAGGAATGCTGTGCTAATTAAGGTGCCCTATGTCATGTGAAGGGATAATGCTCAGGCAACATTAAAAAGACCATGGCAGTTTTCACAAGAGGTAATAGACATGTTAATTGAGGGAATAAAGTATAGGATGATTTTTTCATTTTTTTTTTCCATTTTGTGAATTGTCAGCAGAGAGACTGTGAAATTCACCAGTCCCACCAAGCAATCAGGGTGGCTTTAGTCAAAGGTATTTGCGACGCACATGGTTTATGTCACATGCTGGGCAGATACCAAAGAAGAAAGAAATTTTCTTATCAGGTCACTGACTAAGTGATAAGTGTGCAATGATTTATATTGGCTGTGTATACAAATGAAGCAGTTCATAAGGTACATGGGGTCATTGCTGGTTCTGGACCATAGCCCATAGTGGTTTTTTCCCTTCCTCTTTGATTGCAAGATAAAATTTTTAGTCCTGTGAAAAGGGGGTATACAGGAAAACTGGCCAGAAATCAAAGGAGATCACCCTAGAGGTGTATTAAAAAAGGATAATAATACCTAGCTCTTGAATAGTGCTTTAGAGCCATAGATATCAAAGTATTTTACAAAGGAGGTATCATTATCTTCATGTTACAGTTGGAGAAACTGAGGCACAGAGCGGGTGAAATGGCTTGCTGAAGTTCAACCAGCAGGCAGTGTTGTCAACTCTCACAATTTTATTGTGAATCTCTTAATATTTGGTGTCTTTCATAAAGCTCTAACTACTGGAATCAGAACATTGCTTGAGAATCTCAGCTTTTTTAATATGTAAGTTTCTAGCCTTCCTGGATGCAGAGAAATGTTTGAAAATGTGAAGCAAGCGTATCATAAAGGAACTCAAAATATATTGGTTTTTTTCCTGTATTTAAAGTCATTACTTTTAAGCCTACCTCATGCATTTTGGGAGCCAGACTCATGATTTTTGAAGGCTTAGGACTGGCAATATACTGAGCATATCGGATATGACAGATGTTTACAAAATCGTGAATGGTGTGGAGAAAGTGAATAGGGAAGTGTTCTTTACCCCTTCACATAACGCAAGAACTAGGGATCACCCAATGAAATTAATAGGCAGCAGGTTTAAAATCATAGAACAGAATCATAGAATATCAGGATTGGAAGGGACCTCAGGAGGTCATCTAGTCCAACACCCTGCTCAAAGCAAGACCAATCCCCAACTAAATCATCCCAGCCAGGGCTTTGTCAAGCTTGACCGTAAAAACCTACCTAGGTAACCCATTCCAGTGCTTCACCACCCTCCTAATGAAAAAATTTTTCCTAATATCCAACCTAAACCCACCCCACTGCAACTTGAGACCATTACACCTTGTTCTGTCATCTGGTATCACTGAGAACAGTCTAGATCCATCCTCTTTGGAACCCCCTTTCAGGTAGTTGAAAGCAGCTATCAATTCCCCTCATTCTTCTCTTCTGCAGACTAAACAATCCCAGTTCTCTCAGCCTCTCCTCATAAGTCATGTGCTCCAGCCCCCTAATCATTTGGATTGAAGTATTGAAGTAATTCTTCTCACAACACATAATCAACCTGTAGAACTCGTTGCCATGGGAGGTAGTGAAGGCCAAAAGTATATCTGGGTTCAAAAAAGAATTAGATAGCCATTGATGGAGCTATCCTCCATGAACTTATTAGCCAAGATAGTCAGGGATGCAACCCCATGCTCCAGGTGTCCCTATACCTCCAACTGCCGGAAGCTGGAACTGGATGACAAGGGATATATATCCCTTGATATTTGTTCATCCCCTCTGAAGCATCTGGCACTAGCCACTGTCAGAAGACAGGATACTGGGCTAGATGGACCATTTGTCTGACCCAGCATGGCCATTCTTATGTGCAGGCCAGTGGCAGAGCTGGGAATAGAATTCAGATTTGCTGAGTCCTAAATCCAGTGCTCCAGCCAGTAAGTCACACTCCCTCTTGGGATGCTGGCTCTAGATCCACTTACAGCTGTTGGCCAAGTGTGGCAAGAGGGGACTTATGATTTAGTACGTGGGCAGTTCAGAGGGAAGAATGGAGAGGCCACTGAAGCACACTGGAATAGGCAGTTTTCAGTCAGAGATGTTGCTGCTTGTTGGAATTGCTCTTGAGCAGGTACATAAACCAAACCAGCTCCAGAGCTTCCTGTGGTTTCTGTACAAAGGCCAAGAGTAATTTCCTACTTAAAAAAACAATGTTGTCATAATTTCTGTGCTATAAAGACCTCTTCTCTTTTCTTCAGGAGCCAAAAGGGTTTGGGGCTAACTAGCTGGCCAGGGAAGAGTGAGAAAGACAGGGCGCTGCGGTTGGAGCTGGTGTTTCCTTGGAGCAGAGACCTGGAGTCAGTCCTGTTTCTTGGGGAACATTGAAGGAGCAGCAGCAGCAGGAGACAGCTGCACAGGACAACTAAGAACAGGAGTCGGAGAAGGAGGACTAATAAAAGCTAGAATAGTAAAATACCAACCTGGATACCACTTTATATTTATATAAAGGTTCTATTTATTAATGGCTTATCCAGGGTTAATACATGTCTAGTAGATGTGGTCAGCATGGTATAGTCATGAAGAGTGTGTGTTATGGGTGCTTGTAAGCATATTAATGGAAAGCAGAGATTGTTCTACGTGATGGTTATAAGTAGGGCTGGTCAAAAAATAGCAGTGAAATCAAAATTTTCTGTTGCAGAATTTTCTGTTAAGAAAATTGAAACTAAACATTTTGTTTTGGGTCATGTTGTTTAGGGTCTGCTTGAGCCTTCATAGTTCCTCATGGGAGTTGTGATTCCAGCCCCGTAACAGTGTGAGCTGGCCTCTTTAAAGAGTAAGGGGTCCCCTGTCCATGATGTGGCACCTCTAAAGAACAGGTGTTTAAGAGAGCAGCAGAGGAGCTGGCAAATGGGGGCCAGGTGGTAATCAGAGAGCTACCTCCTCAACCGGTTAAAAACCCTGCTGTTAGCTGACCCGGGAAGAGGGAGAATTGGAAAGGAGAATGCAGTTTGGAAAGGAGAATGCAGCGCTGCTGGCTATGGAGCCCATGGACGAAAGTGGGGGAGAGACAAGAGCCATGCTGTGAAGCTCAGGTGGACCCTGGCTAGAACCATTGTGCAGTTGGAATCTCTTAATCAGAGGGAAGCTGCAGTTGTGAATCTAGGGACCTAGACAGGAGGAGACTTGAGGGGAAAGACTCTCCAGAAAAATCAAAAGCCACAGTAGAGCTGACAGAGCTCCCTGGCTCTGAGGTTACTGGAAGGGGAATCAGGAACCTGAAGCTCTGGATTGAGGGTGAAATTGGAAACCCCAAGAAGGAAGGGTTTGGGCCTGAAAGGGCTGAAGTAGACTGTATTTCTTAAAGATATAATACATTGAACACCGGGAAGGGGAACTTAGTTGAAGTACTCTGTATTGCTAACATGTTATTGGGAGATCCAGGTGGGAATGGATAGCATAGGGTTACCATATGTCCTCTTTTTCCCGGACATGTCCGGCTTTTCAGCAGTCAAACCGCCGTCCGGGGGGAATTGCCAAAAAGCCAAACATGTCCGGGAAAATGGTGGCTCTGCTCCTCCCCGAATCTTCAGCTCTGTTTAAGAGCCGGGCTGCCCGAGCGCTACTGGCTTCGGGCAGCCCCCATGCCTCCAGAGCCTGTGCCCCCAGCCGGGCACTTCCCCTCTTGGGCTCCGGCGGCGCAGGGTCTGGAGGCACGGGGCTGCCCGAAGCCGGTAGCGCTTGGGCAGTCCGGCTCTTAAACAAAGCCAAAGAGTCGGGGAGGAGCAGAGCCACCGCGGCTGGAGGCTCTGCTCCTCTTCGGCTCTGTTTAAGAGCCGGGCTGCCCGAGAGCTACCGGCTTCGGGCAGCCCCTGTGCCTCGGGACCCACCGGAGCCCGGGAGGGGAAGTGCCCAGCTGGGGGTGCAGGGTCCGGAGGCATAGGGGCTGCCCAAAGCCCGAGCGCTACCGGCTTCACGGTTTGCCAGGCAGCCTCCAGACCCTGCGCCCCCGGCTGGGCGCTTCCCCTCCCGGGCTCCAGCTATGCTGGGGAAGCACTGGCCGGGGGCACAGGGTCTGGGAGCTGCCTGGCAAACCCTGAAGCCGGTAGCACTGGGGCAGCCCTTTCCCCCTGGCTGGGAGTGGGAGGGAGGAGGGGGTGGAGTTAGGGTGGGGAAGGGGCGGAGTTGGGGCGGGGCTATGGGGTGGGGAAATGGGTGGGGCCAGGGCCCGTGGAGGGTCCTCTTTTTTATGTATTAGATATGGTAACCTTAGGATAGCAGGGTGCCTACAAGGACATACTTTACTATGTGGTGGTGTACTCTGGGGTGGGATTCTGCCCTAGGGCCCTTCATGCCTGTATTCTCCCTTAGGGGCTGGACTGCATCTCCCATGATCCACTGTGGTGACTCCCTGTGGCTGAGGTGCTGCCTTCCCAAACTCCAAGGGAAGGCTTTCCAATTGCACATGGCATTTCTTTGCTCGGTTAATTTTTTCAAAGGGAATTCTAGAGCTGGATTGACTGCAGCTGGAAGAAGTATAATTACCTTTTGTATTGCCCAGGCTGCAAATGTTCCCTCTCATGGGCCATTTAAGACCACAGCTACTTCAGGTGAGCGAGAATGTGTCAGATCAAATTCAGGGCTAAATGATTTGAACAATGAAGGGCTAAATTCAGGCTCCTACAGGCAGAGAGGAGTGTGTTGGGAGTAGTGGAGCTGCTAAAGGATGGTGTTAAATCTATGTAAAACTGTAGCAGGCAAAGGGCCAGCAGGGGATACTAGTGGGAGCATGTTCAACAGCTGCTCTTATTACTACCTTTACAAAGATGGAGGTGCACTTCCCCTCCCCCAGTGTTGGCTTCTGCATACTCAGGGTCATGTAGGGAGGCTTAGGTGGATCCAAGGCCCCCATCACCCTGGGGTTTTGACTCTGTTACTGATGCAATAGCTCTCTCCCCCTTGGGTTAGGGGAATTAGCTGCAACCTGCTGTGCTGGAGATGAGGGGGTAAGTTTTTGCTG
Source organism: Trachemys scripta elegans (assembly GCF_013100865.1). Classification (NCBI taxonomy): domain Eukaryota; kingdom Metazoa; phylum Chordata; order Testudines; family Emydidae; genus Trachemys; species Trachemys scripta. The sequence continues at coordinate 3,649,886 of NC_048303.1, forward strand.
CACCATCTTCCCCCTCCCATTGCACCCAACATAGGCATCCACCATTAAACCCTAAGAAATATTCTCAATAAGAGATGCTCATCTGATTCCAATCTGACTATCGATGGGTGGGTGCTTGACACTTACACTAAAGGTTGTTTGTCTGGTGCTCAGATACGTGGGTAATAGGAGCCACATAAGTATCTAAAACAGATTATCATTGATATAGTCTGACTGGATGGGGGAGGGGCTGAATCAGAAAAAGGTCACTCATGCCACCAGGTAGCCATAGAAAACTTGTCAGCTTTGCAAGGGCCCAGTTTCTTTCAAAGAGTCTCTGGGTCTGATGTTTCTCCTGTGACTTGTTTTCCTAACAGCTGAAATCCTGGAGATGCTGCTTTGTCCTGTTGGTGCATTGGGAAGTCTCCAAAGTCCTCACCCAGAGAGTCCAGGGGATTTGTGTCTGAATCCTACTCCGGCTCCCGTAAGTGTGTGTAGTGAAATTCTCACCAATGGATTCCAGTGGGAGTCTTGCCTGAGTAAAGCTTGAGTAAATATCTAGGGACAGCGCCGCGAATTTGTTGTGCAGGTAGCTTACAGCTGGATTCTGCAGTGTGAATGCCCATATGTGTCTGGTAGGTTAATTGCTGATGGAGGTAAGAGCTGTTTGTGGGCTAGTCTCAGCACAAACAAACTCCCTTTCTGTTTTGATCCCCTAGTGTCTTGGGACATCCAGACGTACAAGGGGCAGCACAGTCCAATGGAAAGAGAACTGGAGTGGGATTCAGGACACCTGAGCTCTGATCCTGGTTCTGCTGATGAGGTGGTGTGTGACCTTGATTGTGTCACTTCCCTTCTCTGTGCCTCAGTTTTCCCTCCCACCTTGTATCTGTTGTGTATTTAGATTGTAAGCTCTTTGGGACAGAGAATGCCTCTTATGTATATGGAACTAGTGCAATGGGGCCTTGATCTGGGTTGGGACTCTAAATGCTACTATAATACAAATGATGATGATTTGATCCAAACAAGAGTTCCAAACTGTAACCGACTGTCCATTGTTACCCAAGGGTTAGCAGAAGAAATATATCCTATGTGTCTCTAGTATGACACAGCCAATCTTTGCCCAGCCTAGGGCTGCATTGGCCATTTCTCGGGAGCTTGGAGGCTACACCTGATGGTCACATACCGCTCCATGTTACAAGGTCCTAGAGAGGAGCAAAAGGTTGTTTGATCTGGAGGAATGAGCACTGGAACCCAAAGCAGCAGGATCAAACTGGAGCATTTCATGGCTGGATTTGTAGTATCAACTGGCTGCACCAGTGTGTTAAAGATTAAAGCCATGGCTGGCTTCACTTCAACCACCCATAGTCTATATATTATGTCTGATTATTTCAGACATAAAAATCTATTCATGTAGCTTCACAACACCCTAGTAATGTTGGTATTATTATCATCACTGTTGTAGCATCTAGAGGATCCAGCTGGATCAGTCCCGTTGTGGTAGGTTCTACTCAGAGATGGGCCCTGCCCCAAAGAGCTCCTCATCCTTCTTTTATAGAGGATGATATGGGCACAGAAAGGAGAGCTGGGCTCAGTTCCTGGCTCTATGTGTGAATTATCCTAAGTCCCCATCTACTGCCTTTAAATCATCATTCCCTAAGGAAGAACACAAGAGTTCATAATTCTGCATTAAAATCCCCTAAGGCTGTATAATTTGTTACAGTTACTTCTTCACCACTGTGTGTGTGTGTGTGTGTGTGTGTGTATATAGACAGAGACATGCGCACAAAGTAAAAGGAAAACTATGCACACTAACCTTTCATTTACATAGTCCCAGTTCGTAATTTAAAGACAATGAATAAAACCAAGCCAAATTCTTTCAAGTTCAAGCCTCCAGGGCACTTACAGATCATTTAATTTAGTGGAGGATATTGAATGATATGAGTGATCAAATTAAAAACTTTATTTAGAGTAAAATAATTAGTTAAAGCAAACAGGCATTCCAATAACCATACACCACATTTATACTCACATTGTAAGATGATATGATGCATCCAAGGTTCACCAGTCCCTGAATGGATGTAATCCTTGATGGTGGATGGTGCACATAATATAAAATCAGCATGCTACCCCTTCTATAATCAATTATAATAATGCTCCTTAATTAACATTCAAGCAACCTTTTACCATATTCATATTTCTGCTACCATAATTAAATATTTTTCTACTTTCTCACTGGTTATTTAACATTAAGCATCATCTTTATTAACATCTGTGTAAATGCAATACCAATAACTATCAATATACAGTAGATAACATTTTTCAGAACATTAGTGTTTTAAATAAAATGTTAGGACCAAAATATGACCTGGAGTTATGCCCAACTTATCTCTCACTTGCCTCTGAATTGTCTTACTCCACTTTACTTGTATTTTACCAGGCTTAGCTTGACTACTGTCAAGTCTGTTTTTAGGAAATAGATTTTGGGCCTACTTACGTTTCTATATTACATAAGCAAGCATCATCTCTATAGGTTACAACACAAACTTGCTGACCAAACTTCTTCAAATAAACTTATTACAGCTAACTGGTTCTGCCTCACTGATGGGTGTGGTATTCAAATGTGACTAGCTCTGTCAAACTCTTGCCTTGGTCATGTCCAGACACAGACGAGTTAATCTCTTGGTGACAGGTGGCTCTGTCATGCAACCTTGTGCTGGGAAAGTGCTGCACTAGAAGCTCAGGAACGGCCATCTCTTGTTTAAATTACACCAAGAGCTGGATTTTCAAAGGGAATCAAGGAGGTGGATTTTCCCAGACAAATGGCCAAATGCATGTGGCAGCAAGGTTTTCACTTGAGGACTTGCAAGACTGGCATTTAGATTGGAATGCTTCATATTTGCACATGAATTTGGCATTCAGATATCCATGTAAAGACACTCAACTGGCTGCCCAGCGGATGGAACCTGAATGCATGCAAATACATTACGTTCTTCTCTGGATCTATATGGGAAAAGTGTCACAATGCTGGGAGCTTGTCTGGGATGGCTTTTGGCATCTGCCATCATGCAGAACCACCTGTTAATGGAAGGGCATGCTTTCAGTTTTGAGGTGCAGCTGTACAGAGCCCAAATAGCTGATTAGACATGCACAGTCAGTAGCTCCCAGAGCTGATGGGATATTTGCTAAATTCATAGTGGTAGTGCTGCTGCATAGATCTATGAAAACTAATACAACATAGGAGAGGGTGCAGATTCTGCCTTCAGTTATGCCAGAATCATATTCAGATCTCCTGAGTTACAGTCCACTGCCTTAACCATGAGACCCATCCAGTAAATTTGCCACTCTTCTATAAAAAAAAAATTACTAGTGGAGGGATATTCAAGATATACTTTTGGATATTCAAGGTCTTTCTTGTTTTAGTGACCTATAACTCAAAAATACATGACCAACTTTCTTCAAGATTTGCAGAAAAATTTTCCTTGATGTTTAGAATACAGTTAAATTTCAGGACAAACCATTTTTCTTAGCCTATGTTATAGCGGGAGTTAGAAACAGGCATTGTAATGAAACCCGGTTACAAATTTACTATAGAGAAAATATTAAAAGTCTATGAGTTGATTGTTTCTCCTCCATTAAACTGGTAAACAATGCCACCTAATGGTTGTGAAAAAATAATGAGTGGTATAATGTCTAAAACATTACTTAAACTCAAATAATTCAAGAGTAATGGGGGAAGACGAGAGCTGAAAGTTCATCAGTAGATTCGGCAAGGTGCTGAGTGCTACCTGTGTGGTGTCAAGAACTCTCAATTCCCACTGAAGACTCTATGGGAATTCAATGCACTAAGCACCTCGTGAGATCTCAGTACTTATTCCAAGAGATCAAACTCTACAGCTTATTTGTATCCCCACACAAAAGGACATTTGTTAACTTTGAATTAAAGTTAGTAGATTTCAGATCCTGCCAGAGCAAATGGTAAAAAGCAAGGGAAATAAGCAGTTAAATCCTTCAACACCATATATACACTTCACTTCCAAGAACCCCTTCTTAACCTCATCCACCTTCTTTCCATCAACCACAGCCCACACCTGTCAACCATCAGCCTGAAAAACCAAAGTCCAGCCTTATTTCTGACTGTGATTAGTTGTTATACGCTCATGTGTTTGGATGATTAATTTAGGGTTTTAGCATTTATGTGGCTTCTGTAAGTTACATCATATGTAGCTCTGTCCTGGCTTCATTATTGGTGGGTGTAAGTAAGTGAGGCTCGGTGTTACATTGCAAACAGTGAGAGATGTTTTTCTGTATTGCTTATGAAAAGATGGGTGGAGGGTTAGCCCACAGGTAAATTGGGTGGTTATTTTCATGTAGAAATTATGGAAATGAAATCTGCATGCATGTGTGCGTTGGTGTTTTATATTTATGGTTGGAGTGGAGGTGGGATGTTTGTTGTCCAAGATGAACATGGAGATATGGGATAGGAGAGGTAGAAGGTAAGTAGTTGAGGTTGAGAAGGGAAACTGATGAGTGGGATGTAGATGGGAGCACTGAATGATTTGATTGCACTACAAGTCTCTCTTTAGTGGCCCTAAGGAACTTGGTTTTACATTTCATCTGAAAGACAACACCCCAAGCAATACAGTGGCCCTATCACCGTACTACAGCTTGGTTTCAGGGCTGATACAGAAGAATTACAACCACCTACTGAGTCACCATCCCTACTCTCTGCAGCACTCAAGTGTCCCTTAGAGGGTTCCCCATTTAAATGCATCAGCGGCTTGTTTGTATTGTAAGATTCAACAACACTTCAATTGCAGGTGGTATGGCTGGAAGCCAGAGTACTACCTGAAAAGGAGACAGCATTACTCCAATAAGTGTCACAAACCTCAGCAAGTCTCTTACCTGTGGGCTGGGAAGTACGTGAAATGTGGTAGCTCTGTTCAGTACCCTGCATGCATGCATAGCCTGTTGCGTTGTCAGAACAACCCCGTTACAGCGCTGTAATGAAACTACCCACCTGCTCCCAGGAAACAATAGAGTGACGTTCAGCTGGCTCCTTTCACAAATGTCACCTCATTGACTCCTGGAGAAGCTTCTATAAAATAAAAAGTTGAGCATGAGCACACCTTGCAGACATGACACCAAGTGCTACAATCTGTGTGTTTTGTAAGCTCAGCACAGTCAGGGATGATGTGAAGTTAAAGGGGAGACCTCTAACGAATACTGGGAGTAGATGGTTCTCTTGTGTCAGTATTGAACCAATGCCCTGGCCTTAGGGCGCATGGTGCTGCTGCAGATACCATCCGTTGACTGAGACATATTAAAGACAAGAATCAGGAGCTTGATTCAAAGGTCCCCATGGAAATTTCCATAAAAGCAGAGGTTTAGCGCTGGTGTCCTGGCCAAACTCTTGAAGTCAGGTAATTATATTTTGCCTCTCTAAACGTGCCCTGTAGTTTTAGTTGGAGAAAGTATGTTTTGCTTGACTTGAGATGTTGTGCAGGGCTGCCATGCTGTGTGAAAACGGCTGTGTTCCACTTCAGAGGTGGATGCCCTTCAGGGGTTAAGTGATTCTTTTAAGGGTTAAGTCAGTGATACTCTGACTGAGGCTCAGGAGTTGCAAGTGGCTCTTTAATGCGTCTCCCCCGGCTCTTTGCAGGACACGATACTTGAACACTGTGTGATTTAATTATTAACCAGTCTACGTTACTATCTGAACAGGGCGCTTTTACTGTGTTATTAACCAGCTGTAGTTGATAAAATAATAATGCTTGGTCAGTCATTTTGCTGGGAGACTAATACATATCTGTAAAAACGCAATATTTTCCCTGTCATGCTGTCTTAATATGAATATATAGTAAATTCCTCATGACCACAACAAGGCTGGGCCCAGGATTCCTGGGAGGCTTATTGCCCCGCCTGGTTCTGGTCACTTAGGACAGGAACTAAGATCTCCTCACTGCAGGGTACTCTGTCCACAACGGCCACTTCCCTGACCCACTGATCACTACATTCAGTTCAAACCAAATGCAAACCCCAGAACTGTAAGGAACGAATGGAAATGGTTAAAGGAAAGAGGGAACCCCACCCCGTGGGCACAGGGACATTGCGAACAGCCGGCTCTGGGCCGTAAGGACAGGTCACAGTCTGTTCCTCCCAGGGCCTGGCTGTGCAGCGGTGACACCGCGGGTCAGACACCTGCGGTGGCCACACACCTCAAGCTCTCGGGGGCAGGACCCTTCTCCCCAGCATTGGCCCCGATGTTGGGGGCACATCCCCGCTCCGAGTCCGGCCTGCAAGGCCTCTTGTCTGTCGTCTCTCTGCGCTGGGCCCTCTGCCCAGGGTCCCCCCTCGCGCTGCCCAGCCGCTCGCCGCACTCCGCTCCGGGGTCACTTGTGGCACCGCCGGAGTCTGCAGTCCCGGCTCTGGGGCCAGGGCTCCCCCTGCAGCTCAGCCCTGGCTCACCGTCGGCCTGGCTGGTTCGCACGGCTCCCGCTCCCCCGCTCTGGCCCCCCACGCTCAGGGCTCCCGCTCCCCCGCTCTGGCCCCCCACGCTCAGGCTGCGGCTCGCTCCTTAGCCCGGCCCAGCTCTGGGTCAGGCAGCTCCAGCTCACACGGAGGACGGGACTCCAGGCTCCTGACTCGCTCGTTGGCCTGCCTGCCCTGTCAATCAGGCTGACTTGGCAGACTGGCCTTTCCCCATTGGTCCTGGGGACTGTCACTCTCAGGATCTTGATTTCTCATTGGCCCTTCCCCGTTCTCTCTAGGGAGAAGGCCAACCAAAAAGAACAAACCCAAAAAAACATTAGGTTTCAGGAAAGGGCCAACCGCCCCCTTATACTATTCTGCAAAAGCTGTTCCAGGCTATTTCCATGTGTAGACAATCTGTAAGGCACAGAGAGATTAAATGACTTGCCCTGGAGTCAGTCAGTGGCAGAGCGGGGAACAGACCCCAGGGGTGAAATTCTGGCCGTACTGAAGTAGATGCGAGTTTTGCCATTGACATCAATGAGGGCAGAGTGTCAGCCTAGAAAATTTAGCGCTCGTGATTAGACATGCTGGCTACTGAGATACCCTTGTATGTAGGATTTCACATAATGGTTCACTGGGTGAAATTCTCTAGCGTATATTGTATAGGAGGTCAGACTAGATGATTATAATGGCATTTTCTGGCCTTAAAATCTATATCAATCCTGTGAGCCGAGCTTTGTGGGATGCTTGAAATAACTTTATATGCAGAATGCTACAGAGTAAGACAGAGGTGATGCTGGCGGACAGAGGAAAACATTTTGGGGAGTTTGCAGTCATGGTGCAGTCTCCTTTGGCTGAGGGTATATGCCTACAGTTGATCAATGCAGACCATAGTTTAGGAGTATAGTACTCTTGGATTCCTCGCTGATGCTAAACTCTCCTGATGGTTTCCACAAGCAAAACCTTCTATCGACCCCAGTTGGCTAGGACACTCCGTCCCATCCTGATGGGATGATTTGGCCTCAGTTATTCAGGCCTTTGTCACTTCTCAGCTGGGCTACAGCAGTGTAGTACATTTGGGCACAGAGCCATTATTTAGGAAACTCCAACTAGACCAGAGAATGCTGCAGCACATTTCCTCAGCAACTGTGCCTACTGGGAGCACATCGCACCTGTTCTTCGCTCCCTAACCGGTCTTCCACAAAATACTGAATCAAGGTCAAACTCTCAGTCCTTATCTTCAAGGAGTTCCATGGCCTGGGCCCAGGGTATGTAAAAGAGCCTAAAGTACTGGCCTGAAGAGTGTGTTTGACGACTGCTCTCCTCTGGCACAACAGAGCTATCTGCAATAAGGGTAAAAGCTCATCTGTGCAGAAGACGGAATTGTCTCAGGGGCCAGTCGGAGATGGTTAATGAACTTTTCCGGGAAGTTCATCACATACCTCACTGCCTTCTGCTCTAAGGGCAAGGTTCAGCCTTCTCTAACAAACACAAAGCCACGTGGATATTTTAAAATGATACAAAACAAAACCCACCTACTAAAGCAAGACATTCCACTGCATGTGCTTCTCTCCTTGGGGAGAGGATGAGAGAACAAACAACACGTGACAGATGTTAGACACGTTGCTTAATGCATGACTGGAAGGGGCTCAGAAGATACTATAGTGATTACTGTGGTATAAGAACCAATACAGATAGAGTAAAATATTGATGCTAACTAAATATTGGGCCAAATTCAGGGTAGTTGCTCCTGTTAAGGCCAGAGCTGAATTTGACTCTGTATTCAAAACAAATCTAAACCAGTTAGGAGGCACCCTGCAAATCAATTCCTAGCACCACAATAGGCCCAGAGGTGGGCCTGGGTCTCAAATTCTGAATCTGAATTTGCCTCAGAATCCCAACTTTCCCAGAGCTTGGGAAGTTTGGGTCAGTCATGAAGTTCAGATCAGGATCTGGGATGGTTCAGATCCATTTTTCAGTTTCAGGTCCTGATTCAAATCAATGGATGCCGCTGCATACAGGGGCAGTAGTTTTTCTCTTTAACGTCTTCCTGTCTCTCTTCCCTTTCAAGCTGTCAGTGAAGGCGTCTCCTCAAGAAAGATCTGGTCTACAGTTAAGGCAAGCAATGATCCTTTTATCGCAAGAGGGCAATACCCTGTAAGGCCTGTGGCCTCCATGGCTTTTGCTTTATCTGCTGATTTAAAGCAGGCACAAGCACACGGATGCAAAGCATGTCAGGAATTTTTGCACCAGCAAATCCAATGGCTGGGCTAGCAGTGCTGTAAGAGCCCAGCTGTGCTTATCCAGGGGGATGCTCTGGGATGCCGTCTTTGGTTTGAGTGTTTGTTGCTGGGGTGTGTTAATGTGTTAGGATGTCAGATGCAGGAAGCTGAGTCAGAGCGAGATGGAATCAAAGGGCCTGGTGCTGATTAGACCAGGATGAAGAGATGGATTGTGTATGTATGCAAGAGAAGGAGACCGCGGGTGAGGAGGAGAGAATAGCGAAGGGAGTGCATGTTTACCCACCACATGGTTTGAGGAAGGATTTTTAATTCATACACTAGTGAAGGTGTAAAGCGGTGTGATTTAGGCTCACTCACTCGCTCATTTTCACCGGGCTGGCTTAGGGGGCTGGGGTACAGGAGGGGATGAGGGCACTGGGTTGGGGCCAGAAATGAGGAGTTCACAGTGCGGGAGGGGGCTCCAGGCTGAGGCAGTGGATTGGGATGCGGGAGAGGGTGATGGCTCCAGCTGGAGGTGTGGGCTCTGGGGTGGGGCCAGGGATGAGGGGTTTAGGGTGCAAGAGGATGCTCTGGGCTGGGGTAGGGGTTTGGAGGGGGATCAGGGATGGGGCAGGGGGTTGGGGTGCAGGGAGGGTGAGGGCTCTGGCTGGGGGTGCAGATTTTGGGGTGGGGATGAGGGGTTTGGAGTGCAGGAGGATGCTCTGGGCTGGGATTAAAGGATTCGGAGGGCAGAAGGGGGCTCAGGGCTAGGGCAGGAGGTCGAGTCACGGGAGGGGGGTCAGGGGTGCAGGCTCCGGGCAGCACTTACCTCAGGCAGCTCCCGGAAGCAGCAGCATGTCCCCCCTCTGGCTGCTACATGGAAGCATGGCCAGACAGCTCTGCACGCTGCCCCGTCCGCAGGCGCCACCCCCGCTCGTGCCATCCTTCCAATCTGTGCTCAGATAGGCAAGGGGCTCTGTCTACCTGAGGAAAGAACCACAATTCCAGCCTCCATCTGACAAGAGTCACCTCCCATCTATGGGCCAAATAGAATAGAGGCCCGTGTCATTTTTCCTTCTATCTGAGTTTCTCTTTGTGTTTGGGGCAATTTACTAGACAAACCTCATGGCTTTGTAAGGGTGCAGATAACTTCTTGGCTGCAATGCAGATAACATGTCCAGCCTTTGAGAAAAAGACTGAGAGAAGCGCTGGTTTTGCAACATGCAAGATTTGCTGCACACTGAGGTTAAGGTTTTGTGTTTCTGTTGTGGTTATTGAGGAGTTAAAAGGACCCCGAGAGTTCAGCACTGGCTGTGGGTGCAAATCAACGTGTAAACAACCTTTAGCCAAAAAAGGCAGGGATGAGGAGAGATGGTCTGAATGGTGGGTGAGGAAGAAGCCAATTGTATCTGTTTATTTTCTGGTATAAATATCCATATATTCTGTTGATTTAAAATATGCTCAAAATAGTTATTTATCCATAGGTCCATACGCTGCCCCCCTTGCTAGTGTATAAACCTTTTGTCTTGGTTAATGAGCTGCATAGACTGTAAAATCCTCATGGCAGGGAGCAGCTTGTTGTTATGTGTTTGTACAGGGCCCAGTGCAGTGTGCTGTGGCCCATGAGTGGGTCTCCTAGTGCAACCACAATCTAAATAACAATATGCTGTTGTCCTTTAGCCAGGGACCAATAGCCCTTCCCTCACAGAGATGACAAGAGAGAATTTAAATAATCTCAATGCTTGACTGCCCTCTGGTGGTTTTATGTATGTTCATGTATCTTTTTAAATTAAAATATCTAACAGAACATAATCGTAACCAGTTAACAGCAGAAATTTCAGGTATATATAAAGCTGTGGGGAGCTTTTGAAAAAAGTCTAATGTAGACACAGCTTTACATCCTTCATCTCAAATGAAATCAATGGAGTTTCATCAGGGCTGAATTTGGCCCAGTGGAGGTTATAAACATAGAGCCATTGTTTTGCTGAGAATCAGGTGGAAGGGGAAGCTGGGCTGAGATGAAGAGGGTTCTTATTCAAACATAGGAATAGTTAGGCAGTCCACACTGTAATATAATATATGGAGCTATATCTATCTCATAGAGCTGGAAGGGACCTTGAAAGGTCATTGAGTCCAGCCCCCTGCCTTCACTAGCAGGACCAAGTACTGATTTTGCCCCAGATCCCTAAGTGGCCCCTTCAAGGATTGAACTGACAACTTTGGGTTTAGCAGGCCAATGCTCAAACCACTGAGCTATTCCTCCCCGCCTATGTCTGTTCTATGGACAAGCAAAGGACTTGGAGGCTATCCACCTCTCACCAGCAGTACTTCCCACAAACACCCAGTGGCCATAGACCAATTTCTGTGGGGTGATAACTGGACTGACAATTATTTGGGGGTCATAGTGGATCATAAGCTAAATATGAGTCAATAGTGTAACACTGTTGCAAAAAAAAGCAAACATCATTCTGGGATGTATTAGCAGGAATATTGTAAGCAAGACACGAGAAGTAATTTTTCCACTCTACTCCACGCTGATTAAGCCTCAACTGGAGTATTGTGTCCAGTTCTGGGTGCTACGTTTCAGGAAAGATGTGGACCAATTGGAGAAAGTCCAGAGAAGAGCAACAAAAATGATTAAAGTTCTAGAAATCATGACCTATGAGGGAAGATTGAAAAAATTGGGTTTGCTTAGTCTGGAAAAGAGAAGAGCGAGAGGGGACATGATAACAGTTTTCAAGTACATAAAAGGTTGTTACAAGGAGGAGGGAGAAAAATTGTTGTTCTTAACCTCTGAGGATAGGACAAGAAGCAATGGGCATAAATTGCAGCAAGGGAGGTTTAGGTTGGACATTAGGAAAAACTTCCCAACTGTCAGAGTGGTTAACACTGGAATCAATTGCCTAGGGAGGTTGTGGAATCACCATCATTGGGGATTTTTAAGAGCAGGTTGGACAAACACCCGTCAGGGATGGTCTAGATAATAGTTAGTCCTGCCATGAGTGCATGGGACTAGACTAGATGACCTCTCGAGGTCCCTTCCAGTTCTTTGATTCTATGATTCTGTGATTCTGTAATTGTGAGCTAAACTATAAAAAGTACATGAGTTTGTAAGATGTCGCAAAATCCTCTAATACTAAATGTCAATGAGGTACGAAAGGGAGACAGACTGAATGAGTCCAAACAAAAAGGCTTCCTGATATATCTCAAGGACTGTGTGAAGATCATGCCTCCTAACTGAGAAAAATGGAAAGAGAAATCAGTGAACCAAAATTGGTGTGTTGGAAACTAGGCCTTATTGGTGAACAAAATAATGAGGGGATGGGCTGTTTCACCCATCATTCCCCTCTTGGGTCCTTAAAGAAAGAGACTTTAGGGTAAAAAATTGGCTACTAGAGCAAGCTTCGCCACCCTGGCTGCCACCCCCACCATCTCATGGGTCCCCAGGCCTTCATCCAAATCCTGAGAGAGGTCCTGACCAGACCAGGCCAGAGAGAGGGACCCAGATGATGAAGGGGTATCTTGGTAGACCTGGTCAGGGAAGTCTGTTCATCATTAAGGGTAAGACGAGCCAAGAGAAGCTGGGGTTCCAACCACAAAGCCTGGTGGACCCAGGCTCTAACTCCTTCCTGTGCTCTGGAAGAGCCAAAATATGCTCCCGTGTTTTACCCAGGTTCTTGTCAGTGAAGAAACTAATTCTGGAGGCTGCTGAGTGCACTCTACTTCCACTGCAGTCAATGTTTGTTGAGAGCACTCAGCATCTTGTAGTGCTCAGCCACTCGTACGGTCAGCTCCATGATTAGTAGAGCTCTTAGTCACAGCAACGTCCTTCACCCCAGATCCGTTTCTTACCTTGGCCTATAACAACCACTGTTTGCAAGTGAGGAGTCTCTTTGGGTTCAGAATGAGAGTGCAAATAAGATACAGGTGTAGGGGGATGTTGACTGCTATGGCCAGTCCTGAGATGCTTTCATTTTAGAGGGGATGGGATTTGGCTCCAGTCACACTGTGAGGAGCCCACCTGCCATGGCAGTAAATTAATGCTACTTGCAATCAATCTGGTATTAGAAATGAATGCGTCACTGGCAGAAGCCGTTCCTAGAGAAACGGCAAGCTCATGGCTTTGATTAGGATGATTAAGAGTAACATGAGCTCTTGGGTGCAGAAGAGACATCTCTGTTGTTAAATCAGCTGGGAGAGTGGCATTCAGGGCCCGATCCTGTGAGCCTGCTGTGTTTTTATTTCAGTGGGAGCTCTGCATTCAGAGGACTGGTTTTGCAGAACCCAGAACAACTGTTTCCTGTAGCCCCCCCACAGCACCACACATACAAGCACTAAAATTGTCAGGACTTGACCCAAGACCTTCAACCCCCAAAACAATGGCCTCTGTTACCTGAGCTAAGGGAACGTCCACACTAGAAAAGGTGGGGTTTTTGTTTTGTTTTAATGTGTTAGCTAACACATGGTAGCTAATAGAGGGTAAAATCCTGAGGTAAAAAATTGGTTTGCAGTTGTCACAGGTCAAGATAAACATTAACCTTGACCTTCTAATCAAGCATTTCTCAAACTTTATTGCACCACGACCCTGTCTGACAACAAAAATTACTACACGACACTTGGATGGGGATCGAAGCCTGAGCTCAACTGAGCCTCACCACCCAGACCATAGCCAAAGCTCGAGCCTCATCACCCTAGGTGGGGGTGGGGAGCTGCGAAGCTGAAGCCCAAGGGCTTCAGCCCCAGCCAGGGGCCTGTAATCTGAGCCCCGCCACCCGTGCCTGAAGCCAAAGCCTGAGCCCCACCACCCAGGATTGAAGCCCTCGGGCTTTGGCTTCGACCCTAGGTGGTGGGGCTCTGGCTTCGGGTGGTGGGGCTTGGGCTTTGGCTTCAGCTTGGGCCACAGCAAGTCTAACACCAATCCTGGCAACCCCATTAAAACAGGGTCGTGACCCACTTTGGGGTCCCAACCCACAGTTTGAGAACCCCTGATCTAATCCATAACAACTACAGCTGCCTTGCCCACTCTAGGATGTTACCATGCATTGGCTAACCACGCTTGGTAAAAAGACCCACCATTTTTTCTAGTGAAGGCAGGGCCTTAACGGGTTTAGCTGAGAAAAAGGAGCAGGCTGTTATAATCATTGGTGCCAAGTATTAGCAGGGGATAAGAAAACACACCATGGAGCTGTGAGAGGAAGGATGGTCGTTTGGTTAAGACACTGATCTGGGACTTAGGATACTGGAATTTAAAACCTGCCTCTGCCACATACTCCGTGTCATTGGGCAAATTGTTGACGAGTCATTAGAAGGACAGGGCCATGTTTTGAGACCTTAACAAGGTCAGGAGCAGCTCCTGCAAGTTGATAAGTGCTCTCCATGCCCAGTGGGGAGTGGAGGGCGTTCAGTGGTATGTAAGAGGTAATCAGCACCTTGTGGGATTGGGCCTTAAGTGACTGTGCCCTATAATTCCCATTGCCTTCAATAGGCTCAGGGGCAGGCCCCAAGTTAAGACAGCACAGGATGACAAACCAAAGGAACTGAGAGGTATGGAAAAGCCTATGGTTCCAGTAGACGTTCAGGAGAGATGCTTTTGCTACATGCCACCTTGTTGCCTTCCTTGGAAAACATTATTTTGTTTGTAGTAAAGCCTGAGCAGGGCAGAGACTATTTAAAAAAAAAATTCATCTTAACCCTGAGCACTTGGGGGAGAAACTAGATTCCAGAGAAGATATCAAGAGATAAAGAGATGCAGCTGCTGGGCAGATGGTTTCCAAATAAGCAGGTACCTCAGGAAGCAGACAGCTGTCTAAACACCCAGTGGAAACGTCTCTATAGCAAGAGCCGTGCTAGGTACAAGAGCATTCCTGCGACGGCTAGAACAACTGCAAGAGACCAGAAGAAATCTGCCAGTCTTGTTGAGCACACGATCTGGCTGGATACAGTCCGTTGCCACCATGTGATCACATTCCATGGTGAAGAGAGTGGCATAAAAACGGCCAGGTCTGTAGTGTGTGCTGAAGCAGCAGCAGGGCTGGTTCCAAAGCAATTCTAACTAGTCCCTTAGTGGTGCTGAGTTACTGCCCCAGAAAGCTGACCTGTTGTGGGGGCTACATTGGAGTCCAAATCAGTTTGAGTTTGATAGGATGAGTTTATAGATGCTTTAATGTAGTGCTCGGTCCATGCAGTTCACTGAATGCAAGGTGGGTGTGGTTGTTAGGACAATCGGATGAACCCTGCCTGGCAAAACCCCTTTTTCAAACCCAAATTAACTTTCTTTGCAGTTTGTTTTCACCCTTAAGTCAGAGGGAGGAGAGAGAGAGAATTTGTCTCCACGTTTGTAGATCAGGCTTTTGCTTTCTTCCGTTGCCCTATTATTTCCAGCACCCTCCTGGTGCCCAGAGGTGTCCCATGTGTTAGAGGAGAGACAGCACTCTCTTATGGTGACTGTGGAGGCTGTGTCTTCTCTTGCAGATTATAAGATGGAATGACAGCTGTGGCAACTAGACTGCTACCTCAGCACCTGCTCCAAGTCAGGGGATGTGAGACCCATCTCTCTCAGCCCTGCTTCGTTCCTCATGCAATGAAGCCATGTTATCTGGGGGGCAGGGGGGAAGAAAGATTAATTTTATGCTGCAAAACTATGCAGGTTAGCTAACAGGTGGCACCAACACTGAACACGACGGCTCATTGTGAATGTAACCGGGTGGGGTATATCTTGTACCCAGTTCTCCACCACTTAAGTCAATGGGAGGTACGTCCTTGACTTCAGCAGGAACAAGCGCAAGCCCAAATTGAGCACATCACCTGCTATATACAAAGCTTTCTGGGTATCAGCAGCATTAGTCCTTGTCACTTGAGTTCAGTGACATGGTTGGCTGGGCCTAATTCCATTCTAGCCATGGGGAGATTTCATGCTGTGTTCCTGGGTCACTTGTAACGGGTGCAGGGGCCTTTTCTGACAGGCTTTTGGATGGCCAGCCAGAAACAGCTCTGCATCACGTCACAATTTCCTTGCTTCGGGGCCAGCCTACAAAATGCGAGGGCTGGTGTGAAATTCTGCTCTTGGTTACATCTGTAGTGACTCCATCAAAGTCAGTGCAAATACTTGAGATTTACCATGGGGTAAAAAAGAGTAAAATATGTCTGAAAAGTGAAGACCCTTTGGGAGCTACAAGGAAATTTAGGCTGACTTACATTTCAATTAATGAGAGAAGTGCTGACAGATCTCTGATGGCCACCAATGACCAGGACCTCAGTTTTACATCTTATCTGAAAGACAGCACCTGCAGAAACTCATGGCTTCTATCACCAGGCTGGAGCATGGTTTCCTGGGACACACTTCTGTACTTTCCATCAACAGTGTAAGTATGTATTTATACTGCATAGATCTCAAACTATATATGGAGCCGTGAGGATCGTGTTTGGCCAGGCATTGGTACGATTCCTACTTCAGGCAATGGCTCAGCTCTCTGGTGGGGAAGTGAGTCTCCCAAGGTGTTGGCAGGGACTCCTTGGTGACAGCATGATTATCATCCTTCCCGATTAAATGGCCGTTAAGAACTCAGGCAGCCTGGGAATTTATTACATATTTAGCTAAACAGCATAACGAGGCTAATAAACTCTCCCCAAAGATAAGGATTTGTCTCCAGACCATAAAGACTATCCCTTGCTGAGACAGAAGAAGATGAAGCAGAGAGAGGAGAAGTTATTGTCCTGTGTCGTGAGGATCCTATGTGCTGAGGTATTTTATTGACCTGTATAGTTTCTTTAAATTTAATATTTATTGAAACAAATTGGTCAAGGAAGCTTTCAGACTAGCAGAAAGAGAACTCGGGGGATTGTTTCATGGCAGGAGGCCGTCCATGAACACAGATCTCACTGTAGCAGGGCGTATTCTGGCAAACTGTTTTAAGGCAATAGGTCACTCCTATATTGGATAAAATCCCTTTTTTAACAGAAGTTTAAAAGAGCTTTTGTTTATTTTCATCCCAAGCAGGTCTCTCTGGTGTGCAAAGTGTGCAGAACATGTGTGCCAAAGCGAGCTGATCACCAGCGGGCTGGTTTCACACCCTCGGGGCTAACAAACCAGAGGAGAAGAGTCTGAGTGTCTGTAAGTAAGAACTTGGGGAAGACAGATTTGGGGAGACCTGGAACAGGAAGGGCTCTTGTTGTCACTTTGCAAAGTGTAACTAGGCTGGTGAGAGCTAGGATGACACCTTATGCTTGTGTGCAGGGTATTGGTGTCAGGGAATTGTACCAGAGCTGCACATCACAAAGGCTCCCAAAATTACAGGGCAGGTGGTGACAGAACTTTTTATTGGTCTGGGTGGACCCCAAAAGACAGTTGTGCTATGCAGTAATGCTGCATATGGAATGTTGGGCGCATCATCTGCATTGACCTCATGTGACAGAATAAAGAAGTAACAGGGCCTATTTATATAGTGCTTATGTGACTGCACTTGGAATTATGTGAGAGTTCTGGGCACCATGGTACCAGCAGAACACTGACACATCGCAGAAAGTACAGCGAGGAGCAAGACAAGAAATCAAGGAGCTGGAGAACTGTACTCAGGAGAAAAGAGTCTAAAAGGTGGTAAATGTGTTGAATTTAAATGACGACTAAGAGTTGTGCTTGATAATGGTCTTCAGGTACGTGGAGGTTGAGCATGTCAAATAATTATTTAAAGAGGTATGGAAGCAATTGAGATGACATTAAGGGAAAATGTAGGTTGAATAGAAGGGAAAATTCTCCACAGTGAGATTTATTAAGCTGGGGAATCATCTCCTGACAGATGGTGGAAGCCTCATCACTTGGATCTTTTAATTAATAGTAATGGCAAGGGGTTTTGTAGGGGACAGTCCAGCACTGGCAAGAGATGGGAAACTGGATAATGGGTGATTTCCATCTCTTGCTGCTGGGATTCTATGAGGCTTGTGTGTGTTTTTTACATTGTTGTCCTTGTTGGCTACCATAACCATGTGTTTGTATTATACCTTGTAAATCCTATGCTTATTTAAACAAAAGATGCTCAACCTTTTTCATTCTGATGCCCTCCCAACATATTATAAAAACTCTAGGGTCCAGTGGGAATCGTGTGTGTGTTCGAGACTCCTGGCTTCAGCCCTGTGAGTTGGGAGGGGCTCAGGGATTTAGCCCTGCGAGGCACCAGGGCTTGGGGCCCCCGCGCTTCAGCCATGGGGCCCTGCAGCCCCTTGAAACCAGCTTGTGGCCCCTAAACCGTTGATTTAAACCACAACGTCATTCACAGTCAATTATCTATTAGCCAATAGGTGTTATCCCAAGAGAACAATCTCCCTCACTCTCATGGGAGAGGACTTAAGACAATGGTTTTACATGAGTTAGTTTTTACAGGACCTCCCCCTGGCTTGTGGACAGGTGATCGGAGTGTGGATGGGACATATAGGGCCCTATATAATCTGCATTAACAAGCACGCGGAGGGACTCAGGGAATCTGAACATTAACGAGGATCCCTGCTCTCCCTGGAGCCCCCAGCACTAGGACCGCAGCGGCAGGCAGGACGGGCTGCCCAGCTGAGCTACCTGCAGAGAGTCAGCTGCTCCTGCTGGGAGCCTCCTGATCTGCTGTGCAGAGCTGGGGGGGGGGGGAGGCCTAGTGTTGGGGTGTCCCCCTCCCCCTGCGGTGTCCCTGGTCTCTGCGGAGCTGGGATGAGGGACAGGGGGACACCTGTCTGTGCAGCAGCCTTTGGCTCAGGAGTGGTTGTTGCTGGCTGCTGTGTGAACAACTATTCAGTGCTCTGCTTAAAGAGACAGCATGCCGACACACTCCCCGCAACACACACACTGTCTGTCTGTCTCTCTCTCTCACGCACACACTCCCCCCACTCACACACACA